>NC_080163.1:95798945-96042550 GCF_950295315.1 Erinaceus europaeus
ATTAAAGTTGCTATAGTAATTAAGGAAAGAAATGACATTCTAGACTAGATATTAAGAATAGGGTAGGAGGGAGTCGGGTGCTAGTGCAGCGGTTAAGCACAGGTGTTGCAAAGCACAAGGACCAGCACAAGGATTCTGGTTCAAGCCCCAGGCTCCCCACCTGCAGTGTTGTCATTTCACAGGCGGTGAAGCAGGTCTGAAGGTGTCTGTCTTTCTCTCCCCTCTCTATCTTCCCCTCCTCTTTCCATTTCTCTCTGTCCTATCCAACAATGACGACATCAATAATAATATATATAATACATAATATATAATTGATATATAATATATAAAATAAATATATAATATATAATAATTTTCATTATATAATAGGCCCCCACCCCAGAGTTTTCTTCCTATCCACCTCTCCTTCCCCAGAGTCCTTTGCTTTGGTGCAATACACCATATCCAGTTCATGTTTCACTTGTGTTCTCCCTTCTTGTTTATACTTTATTAACTTGTACTCCCTGCATATATTCCTAACACAGCTCTTTATAGAAAAACTATTTATATTTTATTCCACAGAACTACACACTATATTTTTGTGTGAAAGTGCAATAAGATTTTACAAAGTAATTGGTGAACAAAAGTTAAATATATTCATCGCCTTTTATCCCCTAGCATTTTACAATAATTTTGGAATAGTTTTCCTTTTAAGGGTTATATGGTATTTCTCCATGAAGGTATTTTTAGTATTAATATAGGAGTGAAAACTGAAATTTAAATAAAGGAAAATACCCATGACAGTAGTTGATTAAATTATTATCCTCAAACCTAAATAATAATACTGTGTCAATCTCCCACACCATCAGAAGATGGAGCTGAGTAGTATTCTAGTAATATATATAAATTTTTTAAATATATCAAACTATGATGGACTGTACTTAGGGATACAATTTTGCCATTATGGTATAAAACTACTGTATTTCCTTAATTTATATTTATGAGAGAAGCACAGAGAAAGAGGGAATAGAGAGACCAGAGCATTGCTAAAATCTGGGTGGTATAAGGAGTTGAAACTGAGACTTCAGAGCCTCAGGCATATAAGTGTTTTTGCATAACTATCATGCACTCTCCAGCCCCATTATTGTATTTTCTAAGAAATAACAGACAAGAAAATTAACATCTTAAAACATGACAAGTACTATAAGGATGCCTTAAATTTCAACTTACAAGTCATACACGTGTTACTAATTTTTTTGTTGTTGTTTAAATGTTTATTTGGGGGAAATAATGGACAAATGTTTTCAGCCACACAACATACTGTGATAACACTTTGTGAATAGATCATATTGACTTGATTTAACTATAAAATATGCTTTTAAATCCTCTTAACATGGATTACTAACATGTGTCTCTCAGATATTACAAAAATTCTCAGCTCCAACTTGGTGATCACTAAACCCATTTTATTTTATTCAAAATTGCCAATTTTTTTCTTTCTTTTTTTTTTCACGAGGGCTTCACAACTCTGGATCAACTTTTTCAAATAAATAGAAAAATAGACATAGACAAGATTGACAGAGGGAGGACACCATAGCCCCAAAGTTTTCCCTAGGGCTTGTATCCCAGTTAATATGCATAATAAAGCAGGTACCTCAAGTTTATAGCATCAGGAACTTCTGTGTTATAAATCAAACAGGCAATTGATTCTTGTACTGTGTCAATTTTTGTAAGTCATCTCCTTTCTATTTGAATTATTTCCAGGTTCAGCTTACTCCAACATTAAATTGCAATTAAATGGGCCTAGTTGACAATAGATCAGTTCTCAAATTACAACTTTAATCATAGCAGAGAACACTTCATCTTATTTACCTGATTGTTCAAGAGATGATGAAGCGGATTGAAAAATATGCATTTAATAATTCAGTCTGAGGGCAAGAAAAAGTCTTTACGGAGCCACCTTTAGTATGGGCTAAGCTATTACTATTAAAGATTGGGAGGTCCTGAGATTTTTAAACTCTTTGACCTTTCACAAACCGAGAAAAACTACCTTTAATAAAGACATAAACAATTGTTGATAATTTGCACAGTTTTCCAAAAAAAAACAAAAACTCAACTTGCTTTGGGGAGATTATGTATTAGCAACATATGTTAAAAAGGGAAGCTCAGGCAGAGGTTAAGCCATTTGGCCTTGACCACAGCAGGAGTCTGTCACCATCTTGGACTGCATAATCTCTCTACTATTTGAATCATACCCAAGATTAACCTTATAGGAACACACTTCATATATGCAGGGAGTAAGTTTATAAATATTCATGAAGTAACAGGAAACTGAATATTACAGAAACTCTGGCTAACCTTTAAATACTCAAAATTACCACCTACAGAAAAGCAACCAAGACCCCCCCCAAAAAGGGTGACGAGATCCAGAAGATAAAAGACTGTAATTAAAAATTGAAAGAGCTAAAGCATTCTTAAATACCAAAATACAAAAGCTTATAAAAGAATGCCTCAAAGAATGGTTATTTATGATCATTCTTATTTACTTAATAGATTAAACATGGGAAAATTGATCAATTATTAATCGGAAAGTAAAATCTATGTGCCGGGATAGCCTGAGGATGCTTCTTCCCGAGCTAGTGCTCTCTGGGTTGGAGAGAACTCAACTGGAGCTGATCTAGGCTGCTGCGTGGGAGAGGGATCAGGAACTCGTGCCGCACTAACTTTGCAGGAGATACACTCTGGAACTCTCAGAGCCGGAAAGCAATTTCCAAGTGTCTTTAATCAGAAGAGCAGCTGTTTTTATACTCTCCAAGTAGGGTGGAAACAGGATGTGACATAGAGAGGGTGGAACGAAAAGTGACTGGTGGAAGATCAGGGTGTGACAAGGAGAGGATCAGGGTGTGACAAGGAGAGGGGGTGGAGCAGGTGAGAATTCTACCACTAAACCACCAATGCCCTGGAGTGAGTGTGGTGCTTTATATAAATGTAAAAGTGATTTATGTAAATAGACCAAAGCTTTGAATGGGAACAAATCAATCCCTATATAGGCATATGGTTAAGCAGAAGCCAGGGGGAGCATACTACCCAACATCTATGGAAATAAAATACCCTGTTAAATATTTAACTGGCAGTGGGGAAGATACCCTAATGGTTACATAAGAAGGTTCACTTGCCTGCCCTACTGAAGCTCCAGTTTCTGTTCCCCATACCACCAGAAGCCATAGCTAGCAGTGTTCTGGTAAAAAAAAATAATAATAGGGAGTTGGACAGTAGCTCAGCAGGTTAAGTACACATGCCACAAAGCACGAGGACCAGCGTAAGGCTCCTAGTTCAAGCCCCCAGCTCCCCACCTGCAGGGGAGTCGCTTCACAGGCAGTGAAGCAGGTCTGCAGGTATCTATCTTTCTCTTCCTCTCCTCCCTCCATTTCTCTCAGTCCTATCCAGCAATGAAGACAGACAACAATAATAACTACAACAATAAAACAAAGACAACAAAAAGGGAATAAATAGTTTAAAAAATAAAAGTAAATATTTAACATGAGCATAGTCCACACATTGCTTAATTTAGTTAATATATTGCAAGCTACTCATATGATTTTGAATATCAGGGTTACTTCCTGGTTCTGGCAATTACAGGATGGAATACTAGTCGGCTGTTAAAAATGATGAAGTTTTCTCGGCTTTGCATTCTCTTGGATAAAATTCAAGGATATCATGTTAAGATAAGCCAAAAAGAGAAGGATGGGTACTGAATGATCTCACTTATTAGCAGGACTTAATAAAGAAAGGATGGAGGGGGAAATCACAAAATGAAACATAGACTGGACATGGTGCATTGTACCAAAGCAAAACACTCGGGGGAGGACAGGAGAAGGAGGATAGGAAAAAAAAAAAAAACCTTTGGGGGCCTATTACATAATGAAATTGTATGCTTATGTCAGTGATTGCACTGTAAAGCATTAACCCTCTCAAACAAACAAACACAAAGCTGTTTGCTAGCATGATATAAAATGTAGCAGCCAGTAGTACAAATTTTAAATGAAAGAATATATGCCTCTGCAGCAAATTCAACTATAATTTTAATCAAGTTAAGTAACATAAAAATTTGGCAATGATGATGGTGGTAGGGCAAAGTGAATAAAGTCAAAAGAGTTTATTTTATAATACCCACATTTGATGGGGGCAGTACAACTTTTCTCAATAGTTTATATATACATGACTTAGAACTTAAACAAAAATATTATTTCAATAGAAAAAAATAAGCTTTGAGAACCTAAATTAAGTACTAGAGAAGATGAAGATTGCTTCAGAATGGGCAAGTTATGTTAAAGAAAAATTCTGTTGTTAAAAGAGGATCAGGTTTAAGGACATTAAAGTCACAGATACATAGGACTTTTAAAATATCATCTATTTTATTCTACTGACAATATATAATGTCACCAACCTCAACTTTAAATTTGTATAAAACTCAGAAGAAAGAAGAAAAGGATAGGAAAAGGCAAGTTGAAAGAAGGAAACATGGAACTTAAAAGTTTTCCTTTTTATTTATTTTTTTTTGCTGGGGCTCTGTGCCTCAACTACAAAAATCCATTGCTCCTGCAGCCAATTTTTAATTTTTTTTATAGGACAGAGAGAAATTAAAAGGAAAGGGGAAGTTGGAGAAGGATAGAGAAAGATACCTGCAGACCTGCTTCACCACTTGTGAAGCTTCCCCCCTATAGGTGGGAAACCAGGGGCTTGAACTGAGATCCTTGCATGGGTCCTTGTGCTTGGTACTATGTGCATTTAACCTGATGTGCCACTGCCTGGCCCCAAAGTTTTCCTTTTTTATGATAAATGCAATTTTAAAATTTATTCAGTACATACTGCTAATGGACCAAGTTTAAGAAATAGTCAATGTTCATATTCATTTTCAGTTATATTAATTTGTCTTGTTCTGAAAATTCTGTTTATCATTGAACAATTGATCCAAAACTCTGCACATTTAAGTATTTTGTTATTGCAGAATCATGCCTTGCACCTGAGTAGTTTTACTGCTCTGGGCTGCTGGTTTACTCCATAGGCCGAAAGAGAACAGGAGGGGCAGACCGTCAACCTGGGCTCCATATAGCCCTACCTAGTGAGCTATCTTTCTGTCCTTACAGCTGTCATATATCAATACATGTAAGTCTTTTTTTGCATAACCATTATGCTGTCTCCCCCATTCTATACTTTTTTTTTTTGGAATGGCAGCATTTAATTCTTTTTGTAAAATGGTCATTTTCTGGAATAGAGAACAAGTTTTGGACATAGGATACTCTAAGACACATGTTAATTTAGTGATTGAATTTATAGTTTTCTTTTTTTTCACTTTTTTTTTTAACTCAATACTCTTGCTAAATGAGAAGTGGAATAAATTACTGACTGAAGAGTGTGTTGGGAATGAGAGTTCTGGAGCAAGTTGTTCACTGGAGTTGGGCTCCAGTTCCCCCACAGAAATTGGTACTACCAATAAGAAGATTGGGTTCTATCTTCCTTGATGATTATGTTTCAAAAAGATGTGTCCTATGTGTTGGAGCTTACAGAATTATTTAGTCTGTATAAAAGATTTGAATTTATTTTGAAGATCCAAAGTGTGGGATTATAAATTTTCTAAAATTCTAAAAAATGAACCATTTTCATCTCTTTATTTTTCACAGGGAGAATTGTCCTATTCCTTTTCTCTTCTTTCTTCCTTCTTTTTTTTTTTTTTGGTTGTTGGTTTTCCTCATACTCTACCATCTACCACATAACTCAAAGTGTTAAACAAAAAAACATACAATTCAAATCATATTTACTTCACATCTACTAAAGTAAGATTTTAGCCATTGTATGTGCCTATATATATACATGTTCATATAAAGAATACTAGTTTTGAATATTGGATACCCTAATCCCATATTAATTTAGTTACTGAATATATGGTACTTTATTTTTATTTTATTTCTGTTTTGTCTGTTTATTTCAATGCTTCTGCTAAATGAGAAGTCCAGTTAATTACCATCTGGGTAGTGTACTGGGAATGAGAGTACTCGGAAAGATAAGAAAAATGAATTTTTCTAAATTATTATAGTACCATTTTCAAACTGCATTTGGGTTTAATTCAATAACTATTTCCAATTTTTCAAATATATGAGTTATTTGAAAAATAATGCTATCACCACAAACCCTTGGTTAGAAATAATAATTCCTAAATGACTGCCTAAATAATTTGAATTGATAATTCACAATAATGGTGTTGTTATTATTAGGGTTTTCAGTACTGGATCAGAGCAGACAGTCACCCAGGTGTTAATACCTTAAGGTAACACTTTCATAGATTGACCCATTTGCTTATAAGAAGGAATGATTACACCTGTGTTCACTGGGGAAGCAATTCCAGAAGCCAGACCTTCCACCTCCTGCACCCCATAATAACCCTTGGTCCATACTCCCAGAGGGATAAAGAATAGGAAAGCTATCAGAGGAGGGGATGGGATGCAGAATTCTGGTGGTGGGAATTGTGTGGAGTTGTACCTCTCTTATTCTATGGTTTTTATCAGTGTTTCCTTTTTATAAACAAAAATTAATTAAATAAAAATTAAGAAAATAACTCAAATTACAGAAGAAGAAGAAAGAATGACTAAACCATAAGCTTTGGAATTAAAATCCTTACATCCAAAACCCACCACTGCATAAACTAGAACTGTTTTAAACCAGAATCACACTGCAGGGAGAAACTGTGGTAAAAATGAGCACACACTGTAGATACTTTTCATGACAGAACTATTTCTAAGCACTTCTGTTTAATGCTGAAATATCTGCTTCATTTTTAATGCTTTTTTTTTTTTTGGAGCAGCAGTAGTCCTTGTTAATTTGATAATCATTTCACATTAAAAATACTCTTGGGTGCAAAATCATTTTCCTCTGATAATGAAGTTATTCCCAGAGCTGCTCTTTAAAATTCTCTACTTCCCAGTCAACTTTTTTTTTTCTTATTTATGTTTTTCTTATTTTTTTCTCATTGCCGGGAAGATACAGCTCCAGGTGAACTCTTTCAGATAGAAAGACAGAAAGAGTGACAGAGGGAGAAAGGAAAAAGAACCACAACACCAAATTTTCCCTCACTGCAACTGGGGCTGGACTTGCTCCTGCATCACATTCATGGCAAAGCAGGCACTCTTTCTGGTGAACTAACTTTTTGATATTTCTGTCACCTTTCTCTTCCACTTACTGTTATATTGTTTCAAACATCTGGGCAAGGCAAGTGCACAAAATTTAATGCATTTATTTGGGAATAGCACAGAATTGCAATTTGGGGTGCACAGACTGAGGCAAAAAACCTCACACATACACTGAGGAAGGACCCCAAACCAAGGGCTCTTATAAAGAGAAAAAGATAAGGTGTGTCTCTGGGGAAGCTGAGCTCCAGGACACATTGGTGGGGTCTTCAATCCAGGGAAGCCTGGCCAGCATCCTGGTGGCATCTGGAACCTGGTGATTGAAAAGAGAGTTAACTTACGAAGCCAAACAATTTGTTGAGCAATCATGGATCCCAAGCTTAGAATAGTGGAGAGGAAGTGTTAGGGAAAGATAGAGGCAGACTGGAAGTATGGACCGACCAGTCAACGCCCATGTTCAGCGGGGAAGCAATTACAGAAGCCAGACCTTCTACCTTCTGCAACCCTCAACGACCCTGGGTCCATGCTCCCAGAGGGCTAGAGAATGGGAAAGCTATCATGGAGGGGGTGGGTTATGGAGATTAGGTGGTGGGAATTGTGTGGAGTTGTACCCCTCCTACCTTATGTTTTTGTTCATTAATCCTTTCTTAAATAAAAAATTTAAAAAAAAATAAAGAGAAAAAGATGTTAAGGCTGCAGGTGAAGCCATGTTCAAAGACAAGAATCAGTAGGTAAACCAGTCAGGTGGGGGAGGTCACACATTGAAAGTTGTCTTGGGTGGTGGGTAGATAGCATAATGGTTATGCAAACAGACTCTCAAGCCTGAGGCTATAGAGTCCTAGGTTCAATCCCCCCACACTACCATAAGCCAGAGCTTAACAGTGCTCTGGTTAAAAAAAAAAAGAAAAAAGGAAAAAAATAAAGTTATCTTATTCAACAAACAAGATACTTTTTCAGGGCCAGTGAAAAGCAGTTCACATCAGTGGTGTCCTGCATTGTTATATGTGTAGATTTGAACCTTGCCCCTACCACACTGATGGAAACTTTGGTGCTGTGGTCTCTTGCACTCTTTCTCTCTCTACCTTTCTGTCCTTATGTAAACACACACACACACACACACACACACACACACACACACACACACACACCCCAAACAAACAAAAAAGATCTTTTCTTAAGGTTGGTTTCCTACAATGGTGACTTTTTTATACCAGTCTGAGGGTCAGATGCAGTTTTAAAATGTTACATTCAAACAACCTTTCCTGTAGTAGTTTTCTCTAGTCCTATTTTGATATCCCAACTTTTCACACAGTGGAGGAACATAACACAAGGAAAGTTTGGAGGAGGTTGACAGGCTCAGAGATGTGCTCTAGTAATCCTTCATAAGCAAGTCTCTAGGTGCTTCATTTCCGAACCTCCTTTATTCTCATGAGTCCCACCAAGTCCAGCATCTGCCCTGGACTCTGAGATATCCCTGGTCACCTTCTGCTTC
The DNA here is from genome assembly GCF_950295315.1 of Erinaceus europaeus. Classification (NCBI taxonomy): domain Eukaryota; kingdom Metazoa; phylum Chordata; class Mammalia; order Eulipotyphla; family Erinaceidae; genus Erinaceus; species Erinaceus europaeus. The sequence continues at coordinate 95,807,598 of NC_080163.1, forward strand.
CACCTATTCACTTCAATAATCACTTCCAGACCCAGCAAGAATCCTCATCCTTTAGCAAGTAGGTTCTTGTAGAGATTAAAAAAGAGAAGAAAACTCTAGTAAATGAAGGGAGTTGGAGTAGGCCTGGATAGTGAGAATAGAGGCTTCAGGGAATTTCTGGAGCTGCCCTTTGAGTCAAGAGAAACAGTACCTTCCATGGCTGGTCATCGAAATAAATTTGTATTCTGGGAAAGACAATCAGTGAGAAGAACCGTTAACCATTAATACTCCCAGCAGCTGGGGAAAAATGAATACCTCCTTTCTGAAGTGGAATTCAAGTTGATACCACCCAGTGTCTGTTGTAATTGATCTCAGGATATCAAGAGTTTATGCTCAACATATAATCTGCAACTAAGGAGTTTTGGTTCTCAAGATATGAAGATATGCATATATACACATATTTATTTGTACATGTATATGTACATATGCATGGTTAAAACAAACATTATATTTGTCCATGCACATTTTGACGTCTTAGTGGTTAAGATAATGTAAAAGTAATATTGTATATATACAGATCATTATATGTATGCATATATTGATGTATATATAAATTCTTGTTACATTGTCTTATTCTCTAATCCATGATACATATAGATAAATATTCTTGCTTTAATCACTTCCCTGTACCTGGTACCTATACACATTCCCCCAACAGGACATAAAAAGAGTTTTGCTAGATAGTTGATCTGCTAAATGTGGAAATCATTGTTTCTCTATCTGATAACTTATAAAAATTCAGGTAAGTGGTAGTTTCCTAGCTACTTGATACATCATTTAATAATACACTTTCTTGAATCACAGACTAGAAGCTAAATCAGAATATGTAGGAAATTTCATGCAAATATATATATATATATATATGTGTGTGTGTGTGTGTGTGTGTGTGTATAATAAGCTACTAACTTATGTTACAATGCAGTGCTTTAAAACTATTTTATTTATTTGTTTTAAGGAGAGAGAGAAAGAGCCATAGAGAGAGAGTGAGAGATGAAGTCATAGAAAGAGGGAGAGAGAGAATCAGGGATAGAGAGAGACCAGAGCACTGCTAAGTTCTAGGGCCTGGTGGTCCTGGTGTTCTTATAAATGCTTATAAGACTATGAATATTACTTTTAAAAATAGTGAAATTAAACACATCTAGAAGATCCTGAAAATTTGTTAAGTATTTTCTGCATATATGATCATTAAATCTAGGGGCTGGGCAGTAGTGCACCTGACTGAGCAGACACTTTACCAAATGTAAAAACCAGGTTTGAGCCCCTGTTATTCATTGGCTGAGGGGACATTTCACAAACAGGGAAACAGTTCTGCAAGTGTCTTTCTCTCCCTATCTCTATCTCCTCCTCTCTTCTCAATTCATCTCTGTTCTATCAAATAAAATGGGAGGGGGGTGAAAAAAAAGGAAAATGGAAGGAAAAATTGCCACCCAGGTGCAGTGCAGTGGGTTCACAGTGTAGACTCTAAGCCTCAGTGATAACCCTGGTGGCAATTTTAAAAATCATAAAATCTAAAGAAAATGATAATCAATGCCTGATTTGCTAGTTTTCCTATTCATCATTTTCAGTATTGTAGAAGAGAGGCTGAATGTAGCAAAATAAGCCAAAACCAATTAATCTCCCTTCTCTAAATGCTTTTCCTATCATCAGCTTATTGATCAACATTAGCAAAAGTCACTGATAAGCATCCATCATACATACGGAAGTACCTGTAGTCATAAAACAAACCAGTGCTAACTGATTAATGATTATGATTAAATATAATCAAGCTAACAGGACAGTTCATAACTTCATGTTTTCAATAATTATACAAACATACACAGATGTACATTTGAACAATTTTTTCTAAAAGTCAAAAAAAATTTTGAAAAGTAATGCCTATTTTTCTTATATTAGTGAGAAAGTAGTATGAATGATAACTGTTTCAGAAAAAAAAAAATGTCCCACATAGCAACCTACCTTCCCTAACCAGAAGTTGACTGAGGTCCTTTACTATTATGATGAAAAAATTAGCACCTGGATGGTGACACATAGCATGCACATTACCATGCATAAGGGCCCAGGTTAAAGTCCCTGGTCCCCATCTGTAAGGAGGAATCTTCACAAGTGGTGAAGTAAAGTAGTGTTACAGATGCCACTCTTTCTACCTCCCCCTCCCCTCTCCATTGTCCCTGTCTCTAACATTATCATCATCATCATCATCAGCAGCAGCAGCAGCAGCAGCAGCAGCAGCAGCAGCAGCAGCAGCAGCAGCAGCAGCATGGCAGCCACCAGGAGTGATGGATTTGTTAAACAGGCACTGAGCCCCAGCTATTACAGTGGTGGCAAAAAAAAAAAAGAAGAAAGAAATATGAATAAAATTACTTCTTTATGTTGTTCTTGCCAGGGTTTCTTCACTCCAAATCATCTTTTTCTAATAGAAAGGGAAGAGCGATAGAGCCAGGTAGAAAGTCCATAGCACTGAAATTTCCCCTTAGTGCTGTGACGGCTGGACTCCAACTTGAGTCCTATGAAAATATATTATTTAATGATGCTTGTGCTACTACATGAAAGTTAACCTTCATTTTGCGTGTTTTTTCTCTTTTGCTTCTTTTCTGCTCTTCTCTCTTCTTCCTGCATATCTCTCTCTCTCTCTCTCTCTCTCTCTCTCTCTCTCTCTCTCTCTCTCCTGTCTTTTAGGTAGTCCAGAAAAAAACATATAAATTGCATAGTCTGTTACCAGTAACAGATAGCTTACCTAGCAGAGTGCATGCCTTGCTATGTGCACCACATTTTAAAAGCCCTGATACCACATGAGACACACTGTGCTACTGAGCTGTGTTATCTCTTCCTCTCTGTCTCTCTACCTAGATGAAAAAGCAACCCAAAGCAGTGAAATCATGCACAGGAAATTTCTCATTAAGAAGTGAACCATTAGTATGAATAATGTTTTATTTCTCTATGAAATATTAATAATCCAAAGTGATGCCAAAGTACCTACTCATTTAAATCATACGACAACTCAAAGTGTTTTAAAACCCCAATATCGGTAGCACAGCAGGTTAAGCGCATGTGGCACAAAGTGCAAGAGCTGGCATTAGGATCCGGTTCGAGCCCCTGACTACCCACCTGCAGGGCAGTCACTTCACAAGTGGTGAAGCAGGTCTGCAGGTGTCTATCTTTCTCTCCCCCTCTCTGTCTTCCCCTCCTCTCTCCATTTCTTTCTGTCCTAGCCAACAACAATGACATCAATAATAACTACAACAATAAAACAAGGGCAACATAAAGGAATAAATAAATAAATATAAAAAATAAATAAAACCACAATATTATAAAAAGCTAATATTTACTTGTCAGTCCTATAGCAAAGACCTGAAATCAAATCTCTTTAATTCAGTCTACTGTGTTTTGAAGGGCTATGATTTTTTTGTTGTTGTTGAAGTAGTATTTGATTAAATCCACCACTAAAGGTTCAATTCTATACTTATTTGAACCACTTCATTTATCCTGTTTCCCTGCTCTCCACCTTATATCTCCACAAGCAAATATTCATTGTTCTTATAGAATAAAATTTTACTTTTGTTGGATTTAATTCCTCTATATGTTTTCTCTGTATATCACATGAGGGAAATAACAGGGTGTTTGTTTTTCTTTGACTTATTTCACCTAAGAAGATACCTTCTAGTTCTACCCATGTTGCTGCATGAGGGCAATTCTTCATCATTCTTGACTGATGTATAATATATATGTATATATATATATATGGTGTGTATGTATATACACATGTATATGAGCTGATGTACAATACATATATGCACCTAATATGTATATGTAGCTATGCATGTATAATATGACATTGAGCCTTATGGTTCATGTGAGGTACAAATATCTGTATATCTTTTCATTTTGTTAAGTTTCTTTCTTTGATAGAAAGAAACTTTTCTTTGATACATTCCTAAAACTGATGTCCAGAAGCACATGTGCAGTGTTTTCTTCTGAATATTTTATGATTTCAGGTCTGAAATGCAATTACTTAATCAATTTTTAATTGTTCTGTATGATGTTATGTATAGTCTAAATTTATTATTTTGCATTGTAGCTGTCCAATTTTCCCAGTACTGTTTATTGAAGAGATGTTCCTTGATCCATTGCATGTTATTGGTTTCTTTATCATAAGTTAGTCATACAGATATGTCTGATTTTATTTCTGGAGTCACAAATATATTTCATTGATCTGTTTGATTAAAATATCATTCTGTTTAACTTCGATTGCTGCAATCTTACATTGGTGTTTCATATTTCCAATATAATCATAATGAATAAAAGATAGTTCCTCTTTTATTTTAGGTTTCTGTGTTTATACACAATTTCAGGACTATTGTTCCTGAAATTACACTGCATTCTAATAAAGTCTGAGTTATTACTTTCTTCCATTTATTTTCAAATTAGTTGACTGCATGGTTATATTTCATTAACATTATAATACTCCCAACCCAAGAGGTGGTTGTCATTGTTGTTAACAATATTTTTAGGAACAATTTTTGGTTTCAGAGAAAAATTGATAGCATGAGGAAGCTGGGAAATATCTCAACTGGTAGAGCATGGTACTTGCATGCCTGGAACTTCTGATAGGATTCTTTGTCCACATGTAACAGATATATTGGCCTCTCTAGTTTTCCCTCCCCCTCTCCCTTTCTCTTTGGCTTTCTCATAAAACTCTAGCTCTTAATGAAAGTGATAAAATCATACTTTTAAAATATTGAAAGTAAATCCCAGAAATTTCCCACATGCTCCTTGTTCTCATCTTATTGCAACCCTTCATGAATTATATACCCTATCAGAATGGTTCATTTGTTATAATTGATGAAGCTACATTGATACACTGGACTTAGCCAAATGTATAAGGATATGTCTGCATCAGATAGAAAATGTAAACTACCCTGTTATTTCTTCTTCCCACACAGTTATCATGGAGTTTTTTTTTTTAATTACCTTTATTTATTGGATAGAGTCAGCCAGAAATTGAGAAAAAAGGGGGAGATAGGAAATCAAGAGAGAAGGAGGAGATAGGTAGGGAGAGAGAAAGACACCTGTATCCCTGCTTCACCACGTAACAAACTTTTTCCCTGCAGGTAGGGACAGGGGCTTGAACCTAGGTCTTTGTGTGTTGTAACATTTGTGCTCAACAAGGTGCGCCACCACTCAGCCCCATCATGAATCTTTTAAACTCCCTTCATGGTTTCATCTTTTCTAGAAAGCCATAGAATTGAAATTAGTTAATATGTAGACTTTATAGAATCGTCTTCTATATACTAATATACATTTAGAATCTCTTAATGTCTTTTAGTGACCTCATATATTATCTCTTTTTAACATTTAATCATACTATACTATACTATACAGTAATGATTAGCCATAGTTTAGTTATCCATTCATATACTAAAGGAAATTTTAGTTGCTTTAAATTTTCAGAAATAATGAGAAAAGTTCCAGTAAACATTGATGTGCAGATTCTTATGTTGACATAAGTTTTCATTTCCTTTGGGTAAATACCAGGGAGCAAGATTGCTGGCTGATGCGGTAGGGATATATATTTTTCTTTATAAGAAAACTCCAAACTGTCTTCTGGAGTAGCTGTGCAATTTGCATCCCACCAGCAATGTGTGAGGTTTCCTCTTGCTCTATAAGCTGACATCATATGGTGTTGCCAGTGTTCCCTCTAGATTTGCAACAGGCTATTAATAAGTATGCAGTGGCATTATAATGCTGCTTTCTGGTTTTTGGGTTTTTTTTTTTTGCATTTCTTTGATGACATGTAATGTGGACTCTTTTATGTTCATTTGCCAACCATATATCATCTTTGATGAGGTATCTGTTAAGGTTATTAGTCAAGGATTGTTGTTTATTTACTTGTTTATTTCTCTTTTCTTGCTTTCTTCAGTACATATTGTGAGTCAATCTTTTCAGGCACATCAAAGTTATCTGAATACCTGTAAACTTTGTATAGACTTCATTTCTCTCTTTGCAGAATATATTCATAGTTAAGAGTTTTATGTTAATATCTGTCTCAAATTTATGGTAAATAAGTGTTCTGTGTTCAGTTTTCTAATCTGGAGCGTCAGCTAAATATCGTCATACTTGGTCCTGATGTAGAGTCAGTTTTATTTCCTTTATTGTAAAATTAATATACTGTTCAACAGAAATAGTTCATCAATATATTGGTTAGATAGGTTTATGAAGTACAAAGGCATACCAAAGTGGCAGCTCTCAAAAATGTCACTTTGAGTGAATTCAGAAATATTTACTGAAAATAGTATCCCCTTCTTTTTTTTCCTTCTTCTATTTTATTCAATAGGACAAAGAGAAATTGAGAGGGGAAGGGATGATAAAGAGGGAGAGAAAGACAGATACTTGTAGACTTGCTTTACCTCTTGCTAAGAGTCCCCACTGCAGTGGGGAGCAAGGCCCTAACTGCATCCTTGCACAGGTCCTCCCACGTCGTACTATCTGAGCTTAACTAGGTGTGCCACGACCTGGCCCCCAAGAATGACTGGTGGGTGGTAAACTTGGTTAAGTGCACACATTACTATATGCGAAAATCCATGTTGGAGCTCCTGCTTCCCAACTTCAGGGAAAACACTACGAGCAGTACTGCAGGTATCTTTCTCTTCCCCCCCCTCCATTCTCTCTTCAACTTATCTCTCTCCTATCAAATAAAATAGGGGGGGGAGGAGGGAAAAATGGCTAATGGAAGCTGTGGATTAATAGTGCTGGCACTGAGTCCCAGAAATAATCCTGATGGCAAAGGAGAAAAAATGCTTTTTTTTTTCCCCTCAGAGTTCCATAATTTCAAGAGAGTTATTCGCTAAGAACAAAAAAAATAGAAATTATATTATCTACTCTATTATGTAACCATGACACAAACAACAGCACAGATAAATTGCACATTTCAGTAATCACTCACTATTTAAAATGTAAATACTAAGTTGTGGGAGAGTTTTTGTTTTGTACTATAGTGGCACTGGTGTATTCTTCAAAAACAATCTACAAATGCTCTTTTAGTATTTGACTAATAGATATATTCTGCTAATTAACAGTTGGTATGAAACATTTTGCCATCAACAGATCTTTGACTTCTGCAAACAGCTGTTAACAACTTGACAAGATTTTTAGTACTGATTCATAGACGATAACCCATAGCTCCAGTATCTAAATGTAACAACATTTTCCTACCACTTTTCCTGCTGTGGTCTTGCCAATTACAAAACATGAATAAGGAAAAAGTTTACCTTTTGGAGCAGCTAATTCTCATAACCATTCGTTTTCTTTAATATTCTCGCTTCATTCCAGGAATGTGAAAAAAAAGAAATAAGACATTTCATGTCACTTTAGGATAATATCATGTAATTCTGGGGTAATAAAGAATTCATAAGTGATCCAAGAGAGGAAAGTTCATTTATATTCTCTCCAGAGAGGTATATCTCTTCAGATGTGACCTTGTATAATTACATATATTTTAAATATCAAGAGAGAAATGGCAGCTAAGCAGACAATGGAATTCTTCATTTTTATGTTGGATTGAAATAAAGTGAAATTAAATTATATGAAGCGGTCAAAGTAATAGAAGATAAAAGGCTTCAATGCAGTTCTTTTGATCTGATCTTATTCATTAACATTTTATAGGATGACAATAATGTCATGTGCTGTATAACTCGATTTTAAAATTGTCACTTCATTTCATTAGAACTTCCCCAATAAGGACTCAAATATCTCAGAGATTTGTTTGTAAATGTTATTTTAATTGAGACTACTCATATATGCAGATGAACCAACATTGTGAATGTAACCTCTTAAAATCAAAAACAATTTAGAAAAAACTTTTAGTGTTCTGTATCATAATTGAAAATTTGATTAACTGCATCAAGTACAATGATTTTTTTTAAATTTATTTATTCCCTTTTGTTGCCCTTGTTGTTTTATTGTTGTAGTTATTATTGTTGTTGTCGTTGTTGGATAGGACAGAGAGAAATGGAGAGAGGAGGGGAAGACAGAGAGGGGGAGAGAAAGATAGACACCTGCAGACCTGCTTCACCGCCTGTGAAGCGACTCCCCTGCAGGTGGGGAGCCGGGGTTCGAACCAGGATCCTTAGGCCGGTCCTTGTGCTTTGCGCCACCTGCGCTTAACCCGCTGCGCTACAGCCCGACTCCCCAAGTACAATGATTAAAATAATATCCAATATATTTCTAAAAAGAAAAACCTCCAAAAATACAGGATTATATCCAAATTAATTTTCACTATAAAAGTAACTATTTAAGATACAAATGTAATTCTATCGGAATAATTTAAAACTTACATTTTCTTAATTTATTATCATCTTTAGAGATGGTCTTTATTCACAGGTTTTAAAAGATAAAACATGTATTTTAGTATAATCTAATTATAAGAATGAGAGTTTTCATTCACTATTGGTTTATAACCAAATCATTAGTCATTTACAAGTAGTTTTCTTAATTACCTTTTCTTATTATGACATATAAATTATGTACATAACAGTATAGGAATTTTATGTGCAGTTAAATAATTTACTGCAAACCAAATATTTATGTAAGTACTAAATATGTTAAGAAATAAATCATTGGGGGTTCCCAGAAGATGGTGGAATGAGAAGCTGCTAGTGGCTTGAGCTCTGACCACATCTTCTGGAAACGGTAGGATTTTCTGCCTTTAGTAGGCCAGTCAATAAGGGGTCCTAGCGGTGACACCAAGGAGGTGACTATAACTTAATTTGTGTTAAAAATTAGAGTAGAAAAAAAGGGAAAAAATTTTTCTTTCTTTTAAATTACTAAGCACACCCCCCCTCCCCATAACCAGTCCCTGGGCACCAGCTCCTAGCAGGCTTCCCTGCTGAGGCTCTTTCTTTCTTTACCAAGATTCCTGTCCCACCAGGGAGTATCATTCATTCTAAGTCTATATCCTTCTGAAACCTCTAAGTAGCCAACATACCCGCCATCTCACCATGCATAGCTAATTAAATAATTAAAAATAAATAAATAAATAAACTCTTTCCTTTCACTGCTCTTTTATGACTGTTCTTTTTCTTATCTTTTTCTTTTTTCTCTCTCTTTCTTTTTTTTCCTTTTTCTCATTCTTGTCATCCTTTCTTCCTTAATCCTACAGCTTCCAAAGCCACAGGCCCCATCCCCCACACCACCAAACAGTGTGCTTTTTTAAATTCACTGATACACATTTGGGAATTATATTGGGGAAAAATTCTGACTCAGAGTTGGACTCTCACTGCGAGTATCTCTGCTCAACTTCCCTTCCTCCTTTAGCAACCCCTAGAATATACAGTGGATAGTAGATTTGCATAACTGTCTATTTCAGCTATCCGTGTCTAGTCCTGAGGTGTTTTTTTTTTTTTTTTTTTTCTGATTCTTAACAATCAGCTGCCTCTGATCACGAGGTTTGAGGTAATCTGGGACAGGGTTTTTTTTTTTTCACCCTGCTCTATTTTATTATTAATATTATATAAAGGCATATATCTTCCCCCCCTTTAGGTAGATCAGAATTAACTCTTAGGGTATCTTTCATTGCTAGGGTAGTGGGCATCTTATCTATTGTGGGAGGAACTTGTCTCGTTACTCCTACCTCCTCTACAGACTCTCCCCTCCCTCCTCCTGCTAGCTAATTTAAAAAATTAAATTAAATTAAAAATAAAGTAATCAAAAAAAAAACTTTCCTTTCACTGCTCTTTAATTACAGCTCTTTTTCTTATCTTTTCCCTTTTCTCTATCTTGTCTCTTTTTTCTTTTCTTTTTTTATCTTGTCATACACTTCTTCCTTCCTTCTTCTCTGTCTTTCTGAATTTGTGAATTATTTTGGGGAAGAAATATGACTCAGAGTGGACTCTCTATATGTGTATCTCTGCTCTACTTCCCTTTCCCCTCTTGTTACCCCTAGAATATACAGTGCATAGTAGATTCGCATAACTGTCTATTCTTGCTATCCCTTCTTTCTTTTCTCTTTCTTCTTCACTGGGATTTGGTTACTATTTTTTCATGGACTTCAGAAATTGTTTGGCTAACTGGTAGTGATTAAACTGCGTCAATAGTTGCTTCAGTTGCTACTGTAATTCCTGAGGTTGGTGAGTGCAATTGTCATAAAGGTATTTAGTACAGTGTTGCTTGTACTCAAGACACAACAACTGAGGAAGAACAGAACATAAAAAAAAGAAACACAAATCAAAAAAATGGGTAGATGAAAAACAAATAAAACTGCTACTCCAATGAATGAAGACAAGAGCCCAGACGAAAGTACAAATCAGCCAGAAGTAACCATAGATAAGAAAAGTATGCAAGAGGCCCAGAGAGTACCAAACAGAATCAACCCAGACCTGAAGACACCAAGACACATCATAGTCACAATGAGAAGAAGTATGGATAAAGAAAGGATCCTAAAGGCTGCAAGAGAGAAACAAAAAGTCACATACAAGGGAAACCCCATAAGATTATCTGCAGACTTCTCCACTCAAACTCTAAAAGCCAGAAGGGAGTGACAAGATATCTATCAAGCCCTGAATGAAAAAGGGTTTCAACCAAGGATAATATATCCTGCTAGACTTTCATTCAAACTAGATGGAGGGATCAAAACCTTCTTAGATAAACAACAGTTAAAGGAGGCAACCATCACCAAGCCAGCCCTGAAAGAGGTACTAAAAGACCTCTTATAAACAAGAACATCACTATAATACTTGCAATATATCAGAGCAAACAAAATTTTTTTTGAACAATGGCACTACAATACATTAAATCCATAATATCAATAAATGTCAATGGCTTAAAGTCACCCATCAAAAGGCACAGGGTGGGGGGATGGATCAGAAAACATAACCCAACCATATGCTGCTTGCAAGAATCCCATCTGTCACAACAAGATAAACACAGACTTAAAGTGAAAGGATGGAAAATTATCATACAGGCTAACGGACCACAAAAAAGGGCAGGAACAGCCATTCTCATCTCAGACACGATAGATTTTAAATTAAATAAAGTAATAAAAGATAGGCAAGAACATTACATAATGATTAGAGGATCAATCAGCCAAGAAGACTTAACAATTATTAACATCTATGCACCCAATGAGGGACCATCAAAATACATTAAGCATCTACTGAAAGAATTTCAAAAATACATCAATAGTAATACAATAATAGTGGGAGACTTCAATACCCCACTCTCACACTTAGACAGATAAACAAAGCAGAGAACCAATAAAGATACAAGAGAATTGAATGAAGAGATCGACAGACTAGACTTCTTGGACATTTTCAGACTCCTCCACCCCAAAAAACTGGAATACACCTTCTTTTCAAATCCACATAACACATACTCAAGGATAAACCACATGTTAGGCCACAAAGACAGCATTAATAAATTCAAGAGCATTGAAATCATCCCAAGTATCTTCTCAGACCACAGTGGAGTAAAACTAACATTTAACAACAAACGGAAAATTATTAAAAGACACAGAATTTGGAAACTAAACAACATGCTCCTTAAGAACCACTGGTTCAGAGACTCACTCAAACAGGAAATTCAAATGTTCCTGGAAACTAATGAAAATGAAGACACAACCTATCAAAATATTTGGGACACAGCTAAAGCAGTACTGAGAGGGAAACTTATAGCCATACAATCACATATTAAACACCAAGAAGAAGCTCAAATGAATGACCTTACTGCACACCTCAAGGACTTAGAGGAAGAGGAACAGAGGAACCCTAAAGCAACCAGAAGGTCAGAAATCACTAAAGTACGAGCAGAAGTAAACAACATCGAAAATAAAAGAACCATACAAAAGATCAATGAAGCCGAATGTTGATTCTTTGAAAGATTAAACAAAATTGACAAACCCCTAGCCAGACTCACCAAACAAAAAAGAGAGAAGACTCAAATTAATAGAATCGTAACGATGCAGGAGATATCACAACTGACACCACAGAAATCCAGAGAATCCTACGAAACTTCTATAAAGAACTATATGCCACCAAGCTAGAGAATCTGGAAGAAATGGAACAATTCCTAGAAACCTATGCACTTCCAAAACTGAACCAAGAAGAACTACAAAATCTAAATGCACCAATCACAGACAAAGAAATTGAACTGTTATTAAGAATCTCCCCAACAACAAAAGTCCTGGACCAGATGGCTACACAAACGAATTCTACAAAACTTTCAGGAGACAGTTAATACCCATATTCTTGAGCTATTCCATAAGATTAAAGAAACAGGAATACTCCCTTCCAGCTTTTATGAAGCCAACATCACCCTGATACCAAAAGCTGATAGGGACAGAACAAAAAAGGAAAACTACAGACCAATATCTCTGATGAACATAGATGCCAAAATATTAAACAAGATCTTGGCCAACCGGATATAGCAACACATCAAAAAGATTGTTCATCACGACCAAGTGGGATTCATCCCAGGAATGCAAGGCTGGTTCAACATCTGTAAGTCAATCAATGTCATTCACCACATCAATAAAAGCAAAGCCAAAAACCACATGATTATCTCAATAGATGCAGAGAAAGCCTTTGACAAAATCCAACACCCGTTCATGCTCAAAACTCTACAAAAATGGGAATAGATGGGAAATTCCTCAAGATAGTGGAGTCTATATATAGCAAACCTACAGCCAACATCATACTCAATGGACAGAAGCTGAAAGCATTCCCCCTCAGATCGGGGACTAGACAGGGCTGTCCACTGTCACCGTTACTCTTCAACATAGTATTGGAAGTTCTTGCCATAGCAATCAGGCAAGAGAAAGAAATCAAAGGAATACAGATTGGAAGGGAAGAAGTCAAGCTCTCACTATTTGCAGATGATATGATAGTATACATAGAAAGACCTAAAGAATCCAGTAGAAAATTACTGGACGTTATTAGGCAATATAGCAAGGTATCAGGCTACAAAATTAGTGTACAAAAATCAGTGGCATTTCTTTATGCAAACACTAAATCTGAATAAGAAGACATACAGAAATCACACCCATTTACTGTTTCAGCAAAATCAATCAAATACCTAGGAATAAAGTTGACCAAAGAAGTGAAAGACTTGTATGCTGAAAACTATGAGTCACTCTTCAAGGAAATAGAAACTGATACCAAGAAATGGAAAGATGTCCCATGCTCATGGATTGGAAGAATAAATATCATCAAAATGAATATTCTCCCCAGAGCCATATACAAATTTAATGCAATACCCATCAAAGTTCCACCAAGCTTCTTTAAGAGAATAGAACAAACACTACAATCATTTATCTGGAACCTGAAAACACCTAGATATTGCCAAAACCATCTTAAGGAAAAGAAACAGAAATGGAGGCATCACACTTCCAGACCTTAAACTATGTTATAAAGCCATCATCATCAAAACAGCATGGTACTGGAACAAAAATAGGCACACAGACCAGTGGAACAGAATTGAAAGCCCAGAAGTAAATCCCAACACCTATGGGCATCTAATCTTTGATAAGGGGGCCCAAAGGATTAAATGGAAAAAGGAGGCTCTCTTCAATAAGTGGTGCTGGGAAAACTGGGTTGAAACATGCAGAAGAATGAAATTGAACCACTGTATCTCACCAGAAACAAAAATCAACTCCAAATGGATCAAAGACCTAGATGTCAGACCAGAAACAATCATCTTAGAGGAAAACATTGGTAAAACACTTTCCCACATACACCTCAAGGACATCTTTGATGAATCAAACCCAATTGCAAAGAAGATTAAAGCAGAAAAAAAGCAATGGGACTACATCAAATTGAAAAGCTTCTGCCCATCCAAGAAACTATTAAACAAACAGAGAGACCCCTCACAGAATGGGAGAAGATCTTCACATGCCAGACATCAGACAAGAAACTAAACACCAAAATATATAAAGAGCTCAGCAAACTTAGCACCAAAAAAGCAAATGACCCCATCCAAAAATGGGCAGAGGATATGAACAAAACATTCACCTCAGAGGAGATCCAAAAGGCTAACAAACATATGAAAACTGCTCTATGTCTCTGATCGTCAGAGAAATGCAAATTAAGACAATACTAAGATACCACCTCACTCCTGTAAGAATGGCATACATCAAAAAGGACAGCAGCAACAAATGCTGGAGAGGATGTGGGGACAGAGGAACCCTGTACATTGCTGGTGGGAATGTAAATTGGTACAGCCTCTGTGGAGAGCAGTCTGGAAAACTCTCAGAAGGCTAGACCTGGACCTTCCATATGATCCAGTAATTCCTCTCCTGGGGTTATACCCCAAGGACTCCATACCACCCAACCAAAAAAAGGTGTGTACTCCTATGTTCATAGCAGCACAATTCATAATAGCTAAAACCTGGAAGCAACCCAGGTGCCCAACAACAGATGAGTGGCTGAGAAACCTGTGGTATATATACACAATGGAATACTATACAGCTATCAAGAACAATGAACCCACCTTCTCTGACCCATCTTGGATAGAGCTAGAAGATATTATGTTAAGTGAGCTAAGTCAGAAAGATAAAGATGAGTATGGGATGATCCCACTCATCAACAGAAGTTGACTAAGAAGATCTGAAAGTGAAACTAAAAGCAGGACCTGATCAAATTGTAAGTAGGGCACCAAAGTAAAAACCCTGTGGTGAGGGGTAGACATGCAGCTTCCTGGGCCAGTGGGGGGTGAGTGTGTGGGAGGGATGGGTCACAGTCTTTTGGTAGTGGGAATGGTGTTTATGTATACTCATAGTAAAATGTAGTCATATAAATCACTAGTTAATTAATATGAGAGGGGGAAAATTAATTGTATGTCTCAAAGTTTTTCAAAACACAAACTGAATCTTTTGAATATATAGGCTGTTTAATTGATATGCATACTCTCTCAAAAGCCTAGACCAAGTAGATCAGAAGCAACCAATAGCATAGCTATATACAAGATACTGGGTACTGTACAGCAAACCCTAACAAAAGGACTTTTCAAAGTTAACCCAATTACCAATTAATGTGATGATAACATTAACTATCGATTGTCTTTTTGAACCCTAAGACAGCAGGAACCTCACATCTCCACTATAGAGCCTCTACTTCCCCCAGTCCTGGAACCCTTGGATAGGGCCCTCTTTCCCATATGCCTCTCCCAGTCCAAACCAAATAATATTGCATCTGCCGATCACAACCTAATCAACACAGCGATTGCCACCTCAACATGCTTCACTTCAGACTGTGTCCAGAGACTTCACGTGTGGAATGACTACCCTTCAGCTTCATTACTCGGGTGAGACCTTTCCTTTCATAGTATACTCTAATTCCATCTCAGGTAGTTCACTTTCTAACAAAGTCCCAAAACCTAGATATACACCAGTTTCTGTGAGAGAGAGCATATGTTCACACGTATCCATAAACTACTGCAAAATGTATACCTGAAAGCAGAAGTACACTAGAGTTTGCAGTGAGTACCCCCCTAACACTTCCTCTCCAGTATTCCAAGCTTTGGGTCCATGATTGCTCAACAATTTATTTGGCTTCATATGTTAACTCTCTTTTCAGTCACCAGGTTCCAGATGTCATCAGGATGCCTGCCAGGCTTCCCTGGACTGAAGACCCCACCAATTTGTCCTGGAGCTCTGCTTCCCCAGAGACCCACCCTACTAGGGAAAGAGAGAGGCAGAATGGGAGTATGGACCAACCAGTCAATGCCCATGTTCAGCGGGGAATCAATTACAAAAGCCAGACCTTTTGCCTTCTGCAACCCAAAAATGACCCTGAGTCCATGCTCCCAGAGGGATAGAGAATCGGAAAGCTATCAGGGGAGGGTATGGGATATGGAGATTGGGTGGTGGGAATTGTGTGGAGTTGTACCCCTCCTACCCTATGGTTTTGTTAATTAATCCTTTCTTAAAGAAAAAAGAAAAAAAAAGAAAATATAGACCATAATTAAAAGCTTCAAAAAAAAAAAAAGAAAGAAATCATTGCAATACCACAACTTTTCTCTCATAACCCACCATTCCTCTTTATAACGATGTTTCTGATAGTACATTATATCTTTGGAGTGCAGCGGATTAAGTGCACATGGTGCAAACTGCAAGGACTGGCAAGAATCCTGGTTCCAGCCCCCAGCTCCCCACCTGCAGGGGAATCGCTTCACAAGCAGTGAAGCAGGTCTTCTGGTGTCTGTCTTTCTCTCTGCCTTTCTGTCTTCCCCTCCTCTCTCCATTTCTCTCTGTCCTATCTAAGAACGAGGACATCAGTAACAACAACAATAATAACTACAACAATGAAAAACAACAAGGGCAACAAAAGTGAAAATAAATATAAAAATAAAATAAATTTTAGAAAACTTAAAAACAGAATAACTGCAATTATAAAACAAGGGCAACAAAAGGAAATAAATAAATATTTTTTAAAATAAATTATTTCTTTTATTTACACTCCCATCCTAAAATAATAGGTTGTCTCTTCCTGAATTTGTATGAGTAGATACACATTATTATTTTTGTTCAACATTGTTTATAAGACCTATATTGTACTTAAATCATGTATTTTTATCATACATGATTTACTTTGAATTTACAAATGAATTTATGTATTCTTTTATAAAGCATTGTTCTTAGGTCTTGATTCTCCTCAAGTTCCAGACACTGTAGGAGCATAGGTAAAGGACAGATTGTGAGCTTTAAAATTTGGTTTGGCATACAGATCTCAGAGAGCCTTTCCCACTTCACCCTGATGTGCATGTCTGCATAATCCTTGAGAATGTTGCTATGTTAGCTTTTACTCCATAGTTAGTTTGTATTGTTTTTTGTACAGTTGGTCATGAAACAGGAGGACTGAATGAGGAAGGAAAATTTATCCTATTCATATGGGGAAAGCTTAAGAACTTTGAGATTGTTTCTGAAAACATGGCATAAAGAAAAGAAAAGAAAAGAACAAAGCCTAAAGAACAAAGCTACATTACCTTTTGCTGAAAAGTTCAGAAAAATCAGATAATAAAAGTATTCAGTCATACAAACTATTCTTCTACAGGTTTAAGGAAGGGTTTGACTTAATACTTCTAGTGAGAAACTAAAGGGGGGGTCAGGGGTCGGGCTGTAGCCAAACAGGTTAAGCGCACATGGTATGAAGCTCAAGGTCCAGCTTAAGGATCCCGGTTTAAGCCCCTGGCTCCCCACCTGCAAGCGCAAGAAGCCACCTTAAGGATCCCGCTTCAAGCCCCCGGCTCCCCACCTGCAGGGGAGTCACTTCACAGGCGGTGAAGCAGGTCTGCAGGTGTCTATCTTTCTCTCCCCCTCTCTGTCTTCCCTTCCTCTCTCTGTCCTATACAACAATTATGACATCAATAACAACAATAATAACTACAACAATTAAAAAAAAAGAAAGGGACTCTTGGTGCTGTGTGTGTGTGTGTGTGTGTGTGTGTGTGTGTGTGTGTGTGTGTGTGTGTGTGTGTGTGTGTGATATAATAGTGATTTACATTTAACAGGTTGGAGGAGCTCGTTTTAATAGTGATTTACCATTTAACAGGTTGGAGGAGCCTGCAGGTCTCCTGCCTCTAAAGCTTGTGAGATAGATGATGCAGTGCGTGTTGCTAGACCCTCAAACATTATCGCTAGCATTGCATGTGTCAGAGAGTGATGCTTTGGGTTTTCTCTTTTTCCTCCTACACACACCCAATTAGCAATAAATATATTTCTAAGTGCCTTGTTCTTCAAACAGCAAAAGTCAAAGATAGAAAACAGTTTATTAAAAAAAACAACTGTAGATCTCACTTTGCTTAATAGAAGAAAAACCAGTGAAATTCATGCAAGATCAATTATTGAAATATTTTCAGTAGAAACACTGAAATATTCAGTTGAGAAAGATAAAGTTGTAGCAAAAAAGCAGGATAAATCAACCCACTCAGCAGAAAATGGGTGTTGTCTTTCATGGATGGCAGAGTGAGTCAGAGGTTGAAACCAAAATCACACAGTAGAGACGATTACTGTACTGCAAAACTGAAAGCCAGTTATTTCCAGACCCTGAAATCTAATCAAGAAACCAGGACTAGAGTTTTCCATCCAACATTTTAAACCTTATTGGACCAGTGAAGTCACTTAGTAGTTTATCCTTCATCCCCCACCCCATTTTTAGCTACTCTTAGTTGCACCACTGTAACTTCATTATATTGGGGGTATGTATATACTTAATATTACTTTTTATATGCATACATATTAAATATACCATATATATATATTCCTTAATGTACTTATTTATTTAGGTGTATAGGTCTAAAGACAGAGAAAGAAATTATGTTCAAACTGTTATAGTTAATAGATTTTTCTCCTGGTTTCTTTTTTTTTTTTTTTGCTGTTTTGTTTGCCTGTTTGTTTTTGATGTAGACAAAGAATTTCAGAGGGCAGGAGAAGATAGAAAGAGAGACACCGGGAGTTGGGCTGTAGCACAGCTGGTTAAGCGCAGGTGGTACAAAGCACAAGGACCAGCATAAGGATCCCGGTTCGAACCCAGGCTCCCCACCTGCAGGGGAGTCGCTTCACAGGCAGTGAAGCAGGTCTGCAGGTGTCTATCTTTCTCTCCTCCTCTCTGTCTTCCCCTCCTCTCTCCATTTCTCTCTGTCCTATCCAACAACGACAACAACAATAAAACAACAAGGGCAACAAAAAGGAATAAATAAAATAAATATTTTTTAAAAAATTTTAAAAAAAAGAAAGAGAGACACCTGCAGCACTGCTTTATTATTTGTGAAGCTTCCCTTCTACAGATGGGGGCAGTGGTCTTGAACCCAGTTCTTTGCACATAGCAACATGTGCACTCAACCTGATGTACCAGCCTTACTCCTGGTATCTTTAGAGTTTAAAGAGAAGGACTGTATACTTTGGAGATGATGAGATTGATTTTTTTAATTAATAGTATAATAGGGTATTTGAGGAGGCAGTATAAAAATTTGAATCTTTGGGGAGCTAGAGGGCAGACTGTGGCAAGCAGAATTGTAAGATATATATGTGTGTGTGCCTGTATTTTGGGGAGTCATCTTTCTCATCTTAGTATAGAAAGATACATCTATCAATGAAGATTTCTCTGTAAATTTTGTACTTTTCAAAAAGCGTAACTTTTACCCGGGTGTCAGATCTTGCTACCTCTTTAAAATGACAACATCGAGATACAATAATATGTATATCTAGAAGGAATATTTTGGGTGTTGTATTCTACTCCACTTCACTATTAAGAAGAAAACTTGTTAATAAAAGCCCATGTCATCATGTGGTGAAATAAAGCCATAGTCAGTGTGAAAGTGGAATAGAATTTTAATGCAACCCTTTTTCTCAGAATCGACTAGTAGACCTCTGGCTTTCTAATACCTGCCTATATCATGTTCAGACTACTTAGTTTCCTCTCCTCTCTCACTTTCTTCTTTCTAATCCCTCTCCTTCCACTCTATAACAATCCCCACTTTTATCCAAATGCACTAGCTGTAATTGTAATACATTGGCCTGACACAGGAAAATACTTGACTTTGCTTTGCAGTGAAGTGTTAACAGAAACCAGAACTGGTATAGCCTATGTTGACAATGATGGCTTCTGGGTGGAAGCAGCCACTAGAGAAAGATTTGATTATCTTATTTTAGTTATTTCACATGAGTTGTGATAGATACTTAGCCCTTCTTTTTGCTGCTATGTAATTACATACAAAATAACCACAAATCTGGATTATAATATCCTAAGAATGACAAACAAGGTAAATTAGGTAATTTTAAAGTAATTTCTTCGTATATGAGGTAAAGGGAAGAATCATAATAACATCTTAATGGAGATACTTTTGCATCTACAGTAGTTTTTGCTGGCAACACATCTCATTTAGAATGCTAATCCAACCTAGAGTCTTATTCTTTTGATGGAAGGACTGTGAAGCTTATGATTGGGGTGGGGGCTGTTGGATGGTAGCACAGCGGGTTAAGCACACAAGCACAAGGACAGGCCTAAGGGTGCCAGTTCAAGCCTCTGGCTCCCCACCTGCAGGGGAGGCGCTTCACAGGCAGTGAAGCAGGTCTGGAGGTGTGTTTCCTTCTCTCCCCATCTCTGTCCACCCTTCCTCTTGCCATTTCTCTCTGTCCTATCCAACAACAACGACATCAACAACAATAACAATAATAACTACAACAACAATGAAACAAGGGCAACAAAAGGGGGAAAAAAACAAATTAAAATAAAAAACAAAAACTAAGACGGGGGGACTAGGAGGGAAGTGCCAAATTTCTCCCAAGCTTCTCAGTTCCTCAGTTCTCCTACACAGGCATATAATAATAATAATTGTGTGTGTGTGTGTGTGTGTGTGTGTGTGTGTGTGTGTGTATGTGTGTGACAGACTGAGAAGAGGAGAAACAAATAATTTAATAATGAAATGTATACCTCCTATATACATGAGCAAAATTCAGTAAAACAATAACAACAAAAAGATTCAAATCATCACCATAAATATCTTCAGCTAAAGAAAAATATTTTGAGTTTTTTTCTTTCTTTCTTTTTCCTTCTTGAGAGTGTGGGGAGGGAGAAGTGGGAATAACCATGAGAGGTTACTAGGAGAAACAGGGCAACAAAGACCTGACCTTTGAGATTTGATTGCTGCTTTTTTAAATAGGAGTTAAGAGATTAGGTCTTTCTGGGACAGTGAGTGAGATCACAGATTTTATTTTATTTTATTTTTAATATATGGAAGTGTTTCTTACAAAAGATAACCTTCAGCCAGCATTCAGAACCATATATGATATGCAAAGACTGGCGTAAGGATATATATGATATACATATCCAAAGACATACTCTGGGGTTTTAGATTTTGTTTCCTAAGAAAGAGAAACATTAACAACCAATATAGTAACTGAGTTCCTCAGCATTCTTATAAGGGCTAAAGATTAGCTCACCAGGTAGGTCCCCTACCTTGGCAGAGTGGTGTCATGACACTGGTGAGAAATGTCTCTCCCTTTTTATCTTTATCTCTCACTCATCACTATCTAAAGATAAAAATGAGCAGTGAGCACACATGTGTGAAGCTCTTGTTTATAAAAAATAGTTTAAAAGCATTTTTTAATTTACAAATTCATAGGGCTGAATTAGTAAAAATTGAAAGAAAACTCATTGGTACTGAGAGAGATGTGGATGTGTTCTAGAGGATGGATCTCAGTTTACTTATAATGATTCTCTTGCCCTTAAAATCCCCTTGCATTGTTTTAATCTTTGGCCAGAAAATCAGTGTGCTAAATTATGGTTCTATGTTAAACCCCAAACAGAGCTTACAACCTCTTGTATGTTTCACATACATCTTTTCAATGTTTCAAATTGAAACATTATAATTTTATTATATTCCACGAATAAAATCTGTCAGCCAAATAAGAGAGTAGAAATGATATTTCTGTAATCACCAGTTTAGTTGGGAATTCAATATTTATGAATTTCTAGTTAATAAGAGAAGAAAACTCGAAAAGATATTTATTAGGCTTCACAAATTTTTTTACTATAGTTATGTATTACTTTAATTGTCAATGTTAATTTAAACTAAACATAAATATGCTACTTAAATATTTTCATGTAGGGGGTCAGGCGGTGGCTCAGTGGGTTAAGCGCACGTGGCACAAAGCGCAAGGACTGGCATAGAGATCCAAGGACCAGCGTAGAGATCCCGGTTCGAGCCCCCGGCTCCCCACCTGCAGGGGAGTCGCTTCGCAGGTGGTGAAGTAGTTCTGCAGGTGTCTGTCTTTCTCTCCCCCTCTCTGTCTTCCCCTCCTCTCTCCATTTCTCTCTGTCTTATCCAATAACGAACAACATCAACAATGGTAATAATAAATATTTTCATGTAGAAACTAATTCTGAAAATATTGTTGTTAGATATAATATTCAGAGCTCTGGCACTTTCGTTAAAGATTATTTTTAATTTCACAGTTCAAAAGGAGCAAGAATATTTTTCTGATCTATGATTCATAGACTAACACTTTGGAAAAATGAAATTTAACCTTGCTATAATTTCCAGGATCCAGCTTCTGGTTACCGATATGAGACTGTAAAACAGTATCAAAAATGAAATAATATAAAAATATTTCAGGATAGCTAGAGGTAAAATTTAACCATTTCATATTTTCTTTATTTTAGAAATTTTATGAAAAGTCAGCAGTTACTGTAAGAAAGCTAAAAATGTTAAAACTGGTACTGAAATTTAAGATTTCTTCCACTCTTAATCAAACATTATTATTTTGTTTCACAAATTTACTGTGTTATTCATAAAGATTTATAGAAATCTTATTGCTTCATCATAGAACTGCATAATAACATAATTTGTTATCACAGCAACCCTACATTCTGAAACTGCTCATTTTGTAGATGAGGCAGGTATTCAGAATTTTTTTTTGTTCTGATTTTCTTTATTGGGGAGAGATTGATTTGCAGGATTGTATGATGTGCAGGTACAATTTCACAGATTCGCACGATGTGCATTTCTATATTGCTTTCACCATTACAGCCCAAATATCTATATAGTATACCAAAGTTACCAAAGTCTATTGGACTTTTTTTTTTTTCCTCGAGGATTATTACTGGGAGTTTGGTGCCTGCACTATGAATCCATTGCTTCTAAAGGCCATTTTTCCCATTTGTGTTGCCCTTGTTGTAATTATTGTTATTGTCATTGCTCTTATTGTTGCCAGATAGGATAGAGTGAAATTGAGAGAGGAGGGGAAGACAGAAAGGGGAAGAGAAAGATAGATAACTACAGAACTGCTTCACCATTTGTGAAGCGACCCTCCTTTAGGTGGGGAGCCTTATTCCTGTCCTTGGCTTTGTGCCATGTGCACTTAAACAAGTTGCACTCCTGCCCTACTCCCATAGTGAACTATTTCTATGAAGTTAGAGTCTAAGGGTTTATTTAATTGAACTTTTTTTTTGCCTTGCTTTGTTTCTTTG
The DNA here is from genome assembly GCF_950295315.1 of Erinaceus europaeus. Lineage (NCBI taxonomy): Eukaryota > Metazoa > Chordata > Mammalia > Eulipotyphla > Erinaceidae > Erinaceus > Erinaceus europaeus. The sequence goes on from NC_080163.1 coordinate 95,830,589, forward strand.
TGCCCTACATATAAATGCAATTATCCAGACCTGTCACAATAACTCACCCAGAAAGGTGCCTGCTTTGCCATGCTTGTGACACAATCCCAGTTCAGCTCCCATTACACGGGGGAAATTTTTTCAATCTGAGAAAGTTGCAGGGCCAGGTGGTGGCACACCTGGTTGAGTGCACATATTAGAATGCACAGGAAATCTGGTCCCACTTGTAGGGGGAAAGCTTTGCAAGCGGTAAAGCAGTGTAGCAAGTGCTTTTCTTGTTTTTCTCCTTCTCTATCACCCCCTTCTCTCTCCATTTCTGGCTGTCACTATTCAGTAAATAAAGATAATCATAAGAAAGAAAGAAAGAGAGAGAGAGAGAGAGAGAAAGAAGGAAAGAGAAAGAAAGAAAGAAAGAAAGAAAAAGAAAGAAAGAAAGAAAGAAAGAAAGAAAGAAAGAAAGAAAGAAAGAAAGGAAGAAAGGAAGGAAGAAAGTTGCTCTGGAGTGGTAAAGCTCTGATGGCAACACAGTAAGTAAATAAGTACATAAGAGAAAAATGGAGAGAGGAGGGGAAGACAGAGAAGGGAAGAGAAAGATAGACACCTGCTGACCTGCTTAACCACCTGTGAAGCGACTCCCCTGCAGGTGGGGAGCTGGGGGCTCAAACCAGTATCCTTTCACTGGTCCTTGTGCTATGCACCATATGCGCTTAACCTACTGTGCTACCGCCCAACTCCCTTGATAGTTATTTTTTAAAGTGAGATGTTTGTGTGTGTGCTCTCATAGAATGTTTCCACAGCATATATTTTTGCATAGTATACCCTCCAGTTAGTAATTAACTTTCTAAAGTATACACTTGAATCATCTGAGAGCGATACAAAGACCTCCCCTACCCCCCAAGTATATACAATGTCAGGAAGTAGAGTAGCAAAAATGCAAACCTAGAATACCAATTACATTTTATACTCGAGGTTACTGGGTTAGAGAAGCTAGGAATAAGTCTGTATTTCCTACTTGTGATTCTTATATAAGCCTAGAGCTAACTGCAAATTGTAAGCAGTCAGCCTTTGTTACTGACTCCCATCCCCATCCAAATTAATATTCCAGAATTAAAAACAACTCCCAGGCAAAGGGGCCCAGTTCAAGATAAGTATTCTCCCCAAATTAATCTTCACATTCTCAGCCCTCTTCAGGGCACCAGCATGCTATTTTTATTTCTCTTTTAGCAAAATAGTCAATAAAATTACTAAAGAAAACATCTGGTTTTTCTAGTCTGAAGCCTTTTGATTCTATAGCACTCATTTTTAGTCTTAATTTCATTTATGTAAATTGATAACACTGATAAATCCTTAGCTTACGGAGAGCAGATTATAGTTTTATATTCTGTGCCACCACCTATGTTATCTGAATTCTTTTACATGCTCTATTGCCCCTTTGAATCACAGTGTTCATATGAATAAGAATATTAGTATTTCCTTATAGGGGGGTTAGGAGACTCAGCACTATTTGTCATCCTTAATTTATTTTACTAGAAAACATAGCTTCTTATTGCTGACAATCATCTTATATTCTGCACATTGTTCAGGGTAACTGATAAAAGTGAAAGCATCAGAGAGAAATTATAGCTGACATTTTATTAACCTTTTCATTATTATAACTACAGTGTTTAGAATTACAAAGACAACTAAGTTTTTAGGATGCTTGTGGAAGAGTTATTCTTTTTGAATTAATTTATTTACTTATTAGATAGACAGAAAGAAAAAGAGAGTGAATGGGGAGAAGAGAGAGAGAGAGAGAGAGAGAGAGAGAAAGACACCTACAGCACTACTTCACCAGTCGTGAAACTTTTTCCATGCAGGTAGGGACCTGGGGCTTAAACCCTTATCCTTGTACATTGTAGCATGTGCACTCAACCAGGTGCACCACTATCTGGCCCACTGGAAGAGTTATTCTGATTGTAAACAATGTTCATCAGCTAGATTTGTATAATCATACTTTCTGGTTGATAAAGGATCACCTGAATGTCAGCTTTTAATGGCGGGGGAGAAGGAAAAGAAACCTGTCACTATCTGAGATACAGACCTTTTTTTATTTATCTACATTACCATCTTGAACTGCTCTGTATTGAGGTGAAATGACACTGACAGCCATCAATGGAGTTAAAATACTGGAAGAATGCAAATAAAGTAGAAAGCCTTAATTTTGTTTTAAGACTACTTAATTTTGTTTGCCAAGAGACTACTGTCTTTCAAGAAAACTGCTTCCTGCAATTAACTGAAATTAACACATTCTTCAGATCAATGTGGAGTAATAGCATTTGGACAAAAATGTGGGCAAGGCAGGAGGAGTAAATAAAGCAAATTAAAGCAATATGCATGGTCTGGTAACTCCATGGAATTCAAAGCTAGTATTTTCTCTTTTAAAATTTTTAAAAAGATATTTTACTATATTTATCTGATAGAGACAGTCAGAAATTGAGAGGACAGGGGAGACAGATAGAGAGACACCTGCAGCATGGGTTCACCTCTTGTGAAACTTCTCCCCTGCAGGTGGGGAGCAAGGGCTCAAACCCAGATCCTTAAGCACTGTAACATGTGTGCTCAACCCAGTGTGCCACCAACCAGCCCCAAAGCTAGTATTTTCTCCAAACTGTTATTAGCTGATTTACAGAATAAGGAGTCTTATGACTTCCTTTTACGCTGATTAAAATTCTTTAAGGTGTCATAGAAACTTACTTGTTAAAATAAACATGTAGCAGGGGAGTCGGGCAGTAGCGCAGCGGGTTAAGCACAGGTGATGCAAAGCACAAGGACCCGAGTAAGGGTCCCGGTTTGAGCCCCAGCTCCCTATGTGCAAGGGATTCACTTCACAAGTGGTGAAGCAGGTCTGCAGGTATCTATCTTTCTCTCCTCCTCTCTGTCTTCCCCTCCTCTCTCCATTTCTCTCTGTCCTAACCAACAGCAATGACAACAATAAAAAAAAAAGGGCAACAAAAGGAAATAAATAAATATTTAAAAATATAAACATGTAGCTACTCAAACTATAGTCACCTCAAGTTATCTGATGGGTCCACCATCTATCAAGAGAAGTCCACAGGTGATTTGTATTATTATTTTATTTTTATTATATTTATTGTGGCACCAAATCATTGTGCATTCATCCTATCATAGTGTATTGGCCTTCCCCAGGGAAATTTTCTCATTCTTTTTTTAGGAGAAAAGGACTTTCAGAAGAGAGGGAAAGACACAGAAACAAAGAGATCCTATGGTATCGAGCCTTCATTAAGGGGAACACAAGAGTTCCAATGGTGCCCCCATGTGGTGCCAAGGCTCAAAGGCAGGACCTTTCCCTTTGCTTCTCATGCCTTAAATAGTTAAGGGATTGCGTTTTTGAAAACTGGAGATCAATGTTAATTTAGTTTAACATCTGTTTTCTTTTTTTCTTTTTTTTAAATATTTTATTTTATTTATTTATTCCCTTTTGTTGCCCTTGTTGTTTTATTGTTGTAGTTATTATTGTTGTTGGATAGGACAGAGAGAAATGGAGAGAGGAGGGGAAGACAGAGAGGAGGAGAGAAAGATAGACACCTGCAGACCTGCTTCACCGCCTGTGAAGCGACTCCCCTGCAGGTGGGGAGCCGGGGTTCGAACTGGGATCCTTATGTCGGTCCTTGTGCTTTGCGCCACCTGCGCTTAACCCGCTGTGCTACAGCCTGACTCCCAACATCTGTTTTCTTAATGTACATGTATAATTATATGATTTGTTTCTTAGTGTGAGGAAGGGAGAGAGAATTAAAGCATCACTCTGGTATATGGGATTCTAGGGTTTTGTCTCAGGACCTCACACTTTAAATCCAAGTTCACTGAATCAACTCCTAGGCCCTGTTTAATTTATGTTATGGCACTATGTAACTGCCCAGATTTGTTTCTTGATCAGTGCAATAAAATTTTTGTAAAACATTGTCAGCATAGAAATATTCTTAAAGCTTCTGCAAAATATATTCTTCTCAGAGATTTAAGGATCATTCTACTTATTAGAATTTCCTATCGAATCTGAACATAAGTATTTCTAAGATCATTAAGCAATATGTCTATTTGACACCTTCTCAGAAGTCTTCTCAATTACTCTTGACAACTCACACATTCAGGCAAACCCAGTGGGGGACCATCTCAATTTAATTCTAGTCAGCTACTGCAGAATGTTTTCTTGTACCATCACTTACTTTGTTATTTTCTTTTTTAAAATTTTATTTATAAAAAAGGAAACACTGAAAAAAACATAGGATAAGAGAGGTACAATGCCACACAATTCCCAACACCAAAACTCCGTATCCCATCCCCTCCCTTGATAGCTTTCCTATTCTTTAACCCTCTGAAAGTATGGACCCAAGGTCATTGTGGGATGCAGAATGTGGAAGGTCTGGCTTCTGTAATTGCTTCCCTGCTGAACATGGGTGTTGAAGGTCAATCCATACCCCAGCCTGTCTCTCTCTTTCCCTAATGGGGTGGGGTTCTGGGGAAGCAGGGCTCCAGGACACATTGGTGGGGTTGTATATCCAGGGAAGTCTAGTTGGCATCATGCTAGCAGCTGGAACCTCCAGGTTGACAAGAGAGTTAACATACAAAGCCAAAAAAAATTGTTGACTAATCATGAACCTAAAGGCTGGAATAGTGCAGATAAAGAGTTGGGAGGGGGTCTCCATTTTGTAGATAGCAAGTAGATATATTTTAATTACATTCCAAAGGGCCTGTGGCTATACTAGTTTCTTTTTCTCTTTTTTTCTCTTTTTTTTCTTTTACCCCCTTAGCCTGAAGTCTGATATGCAGGTAGATCCAAGTTATTGTCTAAGGAGATGATTTCATGGCTGGACAAAGGACCAGAAAGCTGAGTCTGGGAAGAGAGTAGCTCCCAAATATGGGAAAGGTGTATAAATATTGTTGACTGTAAACCCCATTGATTTGATGTGAGCTGGGACCCATATTCAGCTTAGGAGCATATGTGACCTCTGCATCTCTGTAGAGCTCACATTCTGTGGTTATGAGTAAAAATGTTCCAAACTGCCCCAATATCAGGACCCATCTTCCTCAGGTATATCAGAAATTGTGTTGTCTAGCCTCCCTTCGGAGGATAGAACATCCTCTACCATTGTTGATCCAAATTGAGGGCAAGGTCCTCATTTGTATCTTCTATGTCATCTTTGAAAAAAAATTAGTAGAAACTAGATACTTAACTGAGGGCCAAGAATAAGAGCAACCAGGTTAGAATTCATTTTAAATGAGACCAGAAAACAACATGAACAACAACAAAAATAGTGAATTTCTGGATAACCATTGGCAGGCAGTATCTTGAAGCAGAATGAACTATGAACTACATCCATTGTCCAACCCAGCACAAAATGAAAATTAGAATGGGTTGAGGGGAGTATAGGGGATTTCTCTCTAGGGCTAGGGAAATTGCATAATAGTAATGCAAAAGACTTTTATGCCTAAAACACCAAAGGTCATAGGTTCCATCTCCAGCACCACCATAAACCAGAGCTGAACAGTGCTTTGGTAAATAATAATAATTCTTTTTTTTAATTGCCACCAGGTTTTTCACTGGGGCTCACCACCTGCATAACGAATCCACCACTCTATTGGATATTTTCTTTCTCTCTCTCTTCCTTTCTTTCTTTCTTTCTTTCTTTCTTCCTTCCTTCCTTCCTTCCTTCCTTTCTTTCTTTCTCTCCTTCTCTCTTTCTTTCTTCCTTCCTTCCTTTCATTCTTTCTTTCTTTCTTTCTTTCTTCCTTTCTTCCTTTCTTTCTTTCTTTCTTTCTCTCTTTCTTTCTTCTTTTTAATTTGATAAGACATGTAGAAATCTGGGGGTGGGGGGGATGGAGAGAGGGAGAGTCACTTGCAGATTTTCTTCACAGATTATGGAACTTCCCCTGAAGGTGGGGAGCAGGTGCTCAAACCCAGATGCTTACACATGGCAATATGTGTGCTCAACCAGGTATGTTACTGCTCACAATACTATTTTATTTATTTATTATTGGACAGAGACAGAGAGAAATTGAGAGGTGAGGGAGAGACAGAGAGACACCTGCAGCCCTGTTTTGACACTCTTGAAGCTTTCCCCCTGCAGGTGAGGACCATGGGGTTAACCAGGTGTCCTCTCTCTGCCCCTCCAAAATTTCTCTCTAAACAGTTTAAAAAATTGTAATGGAATTTTTTTTGTTTGTTTATGACAAGCTCTCTCCAACTGAAATGGTGGTTTTAAAATGTATTATCTTCCTTAGACATGAGCATTACTTTTTATAAAACTTGTTGGTGATTGAATAATTATTTACAATTTTATAAAATGACAGGAGTATAGATCCATACCAGAGCCACCATCAAAGTTCTTTCCCCCTCCCTCCAGTAATAACCATCACATTTGTCTTTGCTCGTGTGTGGAATACTTAGAATTGAAGAAGAAAAAAAAAAAAAAGAAAGCAAAAGGGACAGTCATATTGTTTCCAAGACTTTGCTAGTACATTTCTGAACAAGTTAACCTTCATATACTTAGAGGACCCTATTCCTCAACAGTGCACCTGTCACCCATTACCAGGCAAGTAAGTTCTTTCAAAGAATTAATTCCCTTACCAGTTGCCAGCTACTGGACCAGTGCACTATGATACAGTGAGTGGAAACTAGTAAAGCCCTTCTCACACCTATTGCTGCTAACTAGTGAATAAATGACCTTCACAGATCACAAACTCTGTCTTAGGGTGCACTGCATACCCAGCTCTAGGCTAGGCAAGAGGTTTGTCCCTATGGGGTCACCCATTAAATGCACAGTGACTCTGATGATCCAAGAGTTGGGAAGAATAATCTTCAAATTAGTAATATAAAAATACCAGCTTATGTATTCTGGTAGTTTCATCACTAGGAATCTTTAGAGTTTTGTCTCAACTTTTAAAAAAGTGGCAAATGAACTCAATGCTTCAGAATCACAGTTGGTTTTTGCACTGCAAAATTGCATTATACAGTTTGATCATCTATTTTCCACAGACTTTTCCACAGTAACTATGAATTACTTTTTCTATGGTCAGATATCTAATCCATTCTCAAAAGATGATTTTTTTCATCACTGACAGTATTAAAAAGAATATGTAGTTGAACAATAGCTACACCATTAAGATATAGTTTCTCAAACTGTTAGAGAAGGAAATGCACATTAAGTTTCAGAAAAACTATTTTTTTTAATTTTCTTTTTTTTTCTTTTTTTTTATTTAAGAAAGGATTAATTAACAAAACCATAGGGTAGGAGGGGTACAACTCCACACAATTCCCACCTCCCAATCTCCATATCCCACCCCCTCCCCCGATAGCTTTCCCATTCTCTATCCCTCTGGGAGCATGGACCCAGGGTCATTGAGGGTTGCAGAAGGTAGAAGGTCTGGCTTCTGTAATTGCTTCCTCGCTGAACATGGGCGTTGACTGGTCGGTCCACACTCCCAGTCTGCCTCTCTCTTTCCCTAGTAGGATGGGTCTCTGGGGAAGCTGAGCTCCAGGACACATTGGTGGTGTCTTCAATCCAGGGAAGTCTGGCTGGCATCCTGATGACACCTGGAACCTGGTGACTGAAAAGAGAGTTAACATACGAAGCCAAAAAAATTGTTGAGCAATCATGGACCCAAAGCTTGGAAAAGTGGAGAGGAAGTATTAGGGAGGTACTCACTGCAAAAAACAAGATTAGAAAAGAAAACACAAGTCAAACCTAAAATGGAATTGGAGTATTACACCAAAGTAAAAGACTGGGGTGGGTGGGTGGGTGGGGAGAATACAGGTCCATGAAAAATGATGCATGAAATAGTGGGGATTGTATTGCTAAATGGGAATCTGGGGAATGTTATGCATGTAAAAAAAAAAAAAGAAGTAGAAACGCAAAGCAGAAATTGACTGAGTTTAGAGTATGGCACCAAAGTAAGAAAGCAGAAGTATACTAGAAAAACTATTTTTTGATGTACTGATCCATTGTAGTAGATTGCCAGACTTGTAAGTTCATTATAGTTTTAAGAAAGGAATGCTTTCATAGTATTTTATTAGAAAATTTCTACATTCATGAAACATTCATAAAAAATATCATAAAACAGATCAAATGGGCTAGGTCCTATGAAATTGTTAGATTTTGGCCTATCAATGAGATTACATTTATTATATGTGATAGACAATGTCAAAGAAAGTCATTCTTCAAGCTGGCTGAACCGTGAGGATTTGGAAATAAATCATATAGCAATGGTGATACTTATATGAATATTAGTCATAGAAGTTGGGAATAGAAGCATTGTTAGGTGAAGCAGAAGCAAGGAATACTGAGACAACAAAAACCGGAATAAAATTGCGGGTACAGTCCATCCAAGAACACACTTATAAAAAAAAAGACATAAAAGTGAGGTAAAGTAGACTGAGCAGTCTGTTACAGAGACATCTATATTCACTTCAAGTGTAAGATCGATCTATCATTGATATTGAACGAGATTTCAAGACTAGGAAAAATATTCTATAACAATATTCTATTCTTCTGTTTCCTTCCATGGGAACTGTCATTGAAACACATCCTTATTGACTTCACTGTCACCATTCATCAATGTCTCTGTGCTTGTTGTTAGTATAACCATCTCTATCACCTCTCAGCATTATCATCATATTTATTTTTGTATTAGCTTTATTTATTGGATAGAAACCTCCAGAAATCGAGAGGGAAGGTGGTTACTGAGTGGGAGAAATACAGAGAAACGTGCAACATTTCTTCCACTTGCAGTGCTTCAGGTGAGGATTAGGGGCTCATTAAATTTATTTATGTAGACTTGCTACTAAATTTACATGAGCCACTGTTGCCTTGAAATAAAGCAAAGTTAAGTTAGAGGAATTTTTTTTCACATTTCTTTCTATTCATTTAGAATAGAAGGGAAATTAGTCTTTCTACTTCAGAATTTTCAGCCACATACCAGTTTACAATAATTAAACTGCAAGGAGAAGAATTATGTAACCAAGGAATGAGTGAACTGGGAATCACATGATATCGGCCCCAGTTCTTCCAAGTTAATACAACTTTATCAAATCATTTTTTTAATGTTTATTCCCTTTTGTTGCCCTTGTTGTTTTACTGTTGTTGTTATTGATGTCATTGTTGTTGGATAGGACAGAGAGAAATCGAGAGAGGAGGGGAATACAGGGGGAGAGAAAGGTAGACACCTGCAGACCTTATTCGCCACTTGTGAAGCAACTCCCCTGCAGGTGGGGAGCTGGGGGCTCCAACTGGGCTCCTTATGCAGGTCCTTGCGCTTTGCACCGCGTGCTTAACCCGCTGTGCTACTACCCACCTCCCCAAATAATTTTTTTTCCTGAAAATTGGAAAGTGGGACTTGAAGATTTCTAAAATTCTTTCCACTTCAGAAGTTTCCTGAACTTAATTGAATTAGCTTACTACTGTCGGAACCATGCAAGTCATGAATTTTAATTGGACTAATATTGATAACCCAGTCATTTTGTTCCTTTATTTAAAGAAGGAGAAGACATGTTGCAGAGTGCTAATATGTATGAAAGCATTATTTTCACAACAACTCTGTAGAAAAGGTAAAACTATTTCCCTTTTAGTGTATTTTATTTCCTTTTATTATGCTAAGCTCACACTTCAAAAAAAAAAAACTCAGATGTAAATGCATGCCAAATTACAAACAGGAGTTAAAAACAAAACTGTTGTCCTGGCTACTGTTGTCTCTGGCACTTATAGGAAGCTGCTTTATAACTGGGTTCACAGCATTCAGTATTTCCTTCTTCCTCTGCAGGTCGTTTATGGGAAGGTTTCTGAAATCAGAATTTGATCTATATTTGTGTCTTCTTGTTTCTAGTATTTTCATGTTGACAGAATTCTAACATGATGTCCTATATTCGTGCTGTCTATGTTTGCTTACACTATTGACTTCTGATTTCTGTATATCTGATTTGGGTTCTTGTTTTCAAGTGTGCTTTTCAATTTGTTTGACAATCCTAGTCCAAGCTTCCCTCTGTATTTACCCATTGCAAATTCACCTTCTGTTCCATCAACTACACTGACCCCTCTACAAATACATTGTGTCATTAGCTATGGTTTTATTTAGATCCACTTGTGGATGAGCACTGTGTCTGGGGAAAGAAATATTGAATGAATAATAAGGACTATATTCTTGCCCCCAAACTCCAGAAGTCAGCTAAATTCTGGCTTCTGGTGGTACTGAGGTTTAAACCTGGTACCTATGGGGTCACAGGCATGAAGGTTTTTCTGCATAACCACTATACAATCTCCCCAGGCTTTGCTTTCTGTAATTTTTGTGTATTGCTTACCTCTTCTAAAAGATGATTCATGGAAAATAAACAAGTATATTTTCCTAGATGATCCTTGTTTATAAAATGTATTAAATGTTATATTAAAAAATAGACTAGTAGTTTAAATGATGGGGGATTTTTTTTTCTTAACATGAATAAGTTTTAGTGACTCTTCCAACGTTTTAGCTGTACCATATGTATATATGGAGTTAAGATTAAACTGTGAAACTGTATATATGGAGAAATAAAATCCTAACTACATACACATAGAAAACTGTGAAATCTAACTAACCATCTGTTTCTTCCTATTCAGGGGATTCTTGATTTTTTTCTTTTGAATCCCTGAGATTTTGATTTATACTTAACTGAATCATGAATTATGCTTGATAAAAAAGTACTTCAGATTTCCCTCAATGCTTATTTCAGTAAATGTACAGTCACAGCAGGAAACTAGAGATTTATGTATGCTTGTATGTTCTGCTATTAAAGAATAAATGATATATACTTTGTGACTTTCATTTACTTCCTTAATACTTTACTTCTCCAGTGTGGAACTTTTAAAAATTATTGTATATTGATAATGTGAGTTATGATGTTTAGTTCTAAGAAATATATATGTACTAAACAATAAAGTGATTATCTAATGTGTAATTGGGGAAGTAGCATGACAGCTACAATAATTCATAGTATTCAAATCTCACGCAATGCCTTATCTTCAACACACTGTAATGTACTTGGTTCTTTATAGATCAGAAAGAGGCTAGAGGGGTCAGAGACAGGGAGTGAACTTCAGTGCTACTGTAGTGCCAGAAATAGAAATTAGGTTTTCTCTGCTTCTTAATCCTACAGTTCACCTTTCACTCGAAAATAAATTATTTTCCAAAATAGCCACTATCATGCTTTCTTTTTAAATCATTTGAATCTGTTATGTTATGTTAAATAATTGTTATCAGTCTGTTGTGTCCCAGCTTGTAGACTTTGTATGGATTGCAGTCAGGTCTTAAGCCTGCAATCAGGACTAAGTGCTAAATGCACATATTACAGTGCGCAAGGTCCCAGGTTCAAGCCTATGGTTCCTTACCTACAGGGGAAAGCTTCACAAATGGTGAAGCAGGGCAGTAGGTGTCTCTCTGTCTCTCTCCCTCTCTGTCTCTCCCTCGCTTCTCAATGTTTCTCTTTCTATCCAAAAGTACATAATTTTTTTTTAATTTATTTTTTATTTAAGAAAGGATAAATTAACAAAACCATAGGGTAGGAGGGGTACTACTCCACACAATTCCCACCACCCAATCTCCATATCCCATACCCTCCCCTGATAGCTTTCCCATTCTCTATCCCTCTGGGAGCATGGACCCAAAGTCCCTGTGGGTTGCAGAGGGTGGAAGGTCTGGCTTCTGTAATTGCTTCCCTGCTGAACCTGGATGTTGACTTGTCAGTCCATACTCCCAGTCTGCCTCTCTCTTTCCCTAGTAGGGTGGGTCTCTGGGGAAGCAGAGCTCCAGGACATATTGGTGGGGTCTTCAGTCCAGGGAAGCCTGGCCGGCATCCTGATGGCATCTGGAACCTGATGGCTGAAAAGAGAGTTAACATACAAAGCCAAATTGTTGAGCAGTCATGGACCCAAAGGTTGGAATAGTGGAGAGGAAGTGTTAGGGGGGTAATCACTGCAAATTCTAGTGTATTTCTGCTTTCAGGTATATATTCTGCACTAGTTTATGGATACGTGTGAACATGTGCTCTCTCTCACAGAACCTGGTGTATATCTAGGTTTTGGGACTTGGTTAGAAAGTGAACCACCTGGAATGGAATTAGAGAATACTATGAAAGGAAAGGTCTCACCCGAGTAATGAAGCTGAAGGGTTGTCATTCCACACGTGAAGTCTCTGAACACAGTCTGAAGTGAAGCATGTTGAGGTGGCAATCGTTGTGTTGGTTAGGTTGCAATTGGCAGATGCAATATTATTTGATATGGATTGGGAGAGGCATGCGGGAAAGAGGGCCCTATCCAAGGGTTCCAGGACTGGGGGAAATATAGGCTCTATAGTGGAGATGTGACGTTCCTGCTGTCCTAGGGTTCAAAAAGACAATTGATAGTTAATGTTATCATCACATTATTTGGTAATTGGGTTAACTTTGAAAAGTCCTTTTGTTAGGGTTTGCTGTATAGTACCCAGTATCTTGTATGTAGCTGTGCCATTGGTTGCTTCTGATCTACTTGGTCTAGGCTTTTGAGAGAGTTTGCATATCAAATACACAGCCTATATATATAAAAAGACTCAGTCTGTGTTTTAAAAACTTGGAGACATACAATTAATTTTTCCCCTCTCATATTAATTAACTAGTGATTTATATGACTACACTTTACTAGGAGTGTACATAAACACCATTCCCACCACCAAAAGACTGTGTCCCATCCCACCCATCCACCCCCCACCCCTACTGGCCCAGGAAGCCGCATGTCTACCCTCCCCCTCACCACAGGGTTTTTACTTTGGTGCCCTACTTTCAATTTAGTCAGATCCTGCTTTTAGTTTCCCTTTCATATATTCTTTCTCAACTTCTGTTGATGAGTGGGATCATCCCATACTCATCTTTATCTTTCTGACTTAGCTCACTTAACATAATATCTTCTAGCTCTATCCAAGATGGGTCAGAGAAGGTGGGTTCATTGTTCTTGATAGCTGTATAGTATTCCATTGTGTATATATACCACAGCTTTCTCAGCCACTCATCTGTTGTTGGGCACCTGGGTTGCTTCCAGGTTTTAGCTATTATGAATTGTGCTGCTATGAACATAGGAGTACACACCTCTTTTTGGTTGGGTGGTATGGAGTCCTTGGGGTATAACCCCAGGAGAGGAATTACTGGATCATATGGAAAGTCTATGTCTAGCCTTCTAAGAGTTTTCCAGACTGCTCTCCACAGAGGCTGTTTCCACTTTTCTTTTTTCAAGTTTAAAATGTTGATTTTCTTCTTTTTAAAAAAAATATTTTATTTTTTTATTTATTTATTTTGGCTAGAGACAGAAAGAAGTTGAGAGGGAAGGGGGGATATTGAAATAGAGAGACATCTGAAACACTACTTCATCACTGTGAAACTCTCTTCCTACAAGTGCTACAGAGTAGGGTCTTGAACCCCCGACTTTGTGCACTATAATATGTGTTATAACCAGATACACTACCTGGTCCTTAAAACACTGATTTTCATCATAATCCTTTAGTTTCATATTATTTCCACAATTTACGCATCCGGAGTATAGGATTCCTTACATCTTAATATGGTGCACAGCACACAATAGGTTATTTATTTGAAAAACATATATAGTGATGGGTGAATAAAAAGAAGCAAAATAGTGTGTTGACTTTTATTAACTACAAGAGATTGATACTTAACATTTTGTCTTTAAAATGTTTATAATTCAAGGATATGCCTATAGACTACTAAGTGACAGAAGTATAACCTTTTTCATAGTAACTAAACAAAAGTCATGAGGCCAGACAGTGGTACACCTGGTTGAACACATGCACTTCAGTGTGCAAGGACCCAGGTTCAAGCCCCTGGTCTTCACTTGCCCTGGGAATAGGTCACAAGCAGTCAGTATTGTAGATGTTTCTCTTCCTCCTCCTCTCTGCTTTCCCTATCAATTTCTGTCTCTATCCAAAACAAATAAAATAAATATTACAAGTAGAAACAGTGTGTTGAGATTAAGGTATGTTTAAAATAATACGTATATATGTTTCTATGTGTAGAATATACATACATGCTTGCACATAACTATATATAGTGCCAATAGGTTCTGAATTTTATAGATGATGTAACTGAGTCTCACACAAATAACTGACATTTAGGAAAAATGGAAATATTTAATGTGATCAAATTGGCGTGACCATTGGCCATTAATAGAGCTGTGTTTTACTAGAGAACAAATTATTTGTTTAAGAGCTTTTGTTGAGTCCAACAATGCTACTGTAACTAGGCTTATTGTAGGGATATAATGTTAACTAAAATAATAAAAATTATTCCTCCTAAAGATTACTGGCTGCTCATAAGTGTTTCTTCTTTTGCCGTATAGGTATACATGTTAAAACAAATTGAACAAAGTTTGCCTCCTAGGATCAGATTCCATGTAGACCCCATTGTTTTCTATGTCCTTGATATATGCCATTACTTTGCTAAATTAACAAGATTTATTGATCTTTTTAAAGAGTGCCTTTGATTCAAGAATTTTATAAGAATCATCTAAGACACAAAGATTTAAAGACTTTTCAGCTCAATGTTTCTTTTTTGTTGTTGTTTGTTTGTTCTTTCTGATGTTCTTTCTGATAGAGCTCGGTGATTCATACCTGAGAACCATACAGATTATCACTAAGCTGCATCTCTGGCCTTTATTTTTTTTTAATTATAGTAAACTATGCATAACATGAATTTAACATTTTCACTATTTTAAATACATTCACATTACTGTGCATTACATTCACATTAAATACATTCACATCACCATATCCAATCTTAAAACTTATCTCTCAAAAGTAAAACTGGGTCTTTTAAACTTTTCCATCATTTATTACAACCTCAAGACAATCTCACTTTTCCTCCTTTTCACCAGAATTAGTGATGATATCTGATCTCTCGATGACAATTTGTATTAAATTTAGTTATAAAAATTTCAGGTGCTAATGGCTGTAACCTCATAGATTTTTCTCTCCTTCACAATGCTGATAGAAAAATAACTTTTCATTCAGGGAATCTGTATTTCAGCTCTGCCTCTTAGTGTTTAAGCCAGCTCCCCACTGCGCTAAATCAACCTTCTCAGAAGCTAATCTGTCATTTTCAAGTGACCATGCTCCTGAAATTGGTTTGATGCTCTAGCAGTAAAGGGCTCCCATGTAGTGCAGGTTACATGGGTTTAACAGCCACAGAGGGTGGGGTTTGTCCTATTGTCTTGGCAACAGTGACTTTGCCTGCCTGCCTAAGGGGTGGGAATGGGGGCAATGGCCAGAGTGTTAATCTGTTGGTGTGAGGATTCTGAATAAAAATGTTTCAGAAGAATGAAGAGGAAGCCCTATGGAATATTGTGTGGGTGTAAGGGAGAATTGGTTTTGAATGTGTCAGTGATAGAGAGGAAATGGACAAAAAATGTACCTCTACCTTTCTGTTTCTCTTGGGACATATTTATTTTTATGATTTTTTTCTCTTTGGTTTCAGCGATCAATTTTGAAGAATATAAAGATAATGTCTCACAGTGTTGATACACTCACCATTTAGGTGACATGTGTTTATTAGAGGAGGCCACTGCACATTTATATAATGAAATGTGCCTGTTTGGGGAAGAATTTGTTGAAATAAATGAACATTAGGACAATTATATTAAGCAGAGTTTTGAAAAGATGAACATTGTCAATTCTAACTGGTGATTTTTAAGCTAATGTCCCTGGCACATGATATATGATGTAATTTCAGTTATATAAGTGTTGAGTCATCTAAAGTTTAAATTACATTTTAGTTACATTTGAGAATCAGTTATCCAGGAAAATATGCAATTTAAGCCTTTAGGAATATGAACAAAAGTTAAAAGTCATTCATTGCCTTCATGTTTATAACATCTCATCCTAAATTCAGATTGCTTATCTGAAACAGCAGAAAACGTTTTAAAACAGCACAATATATATGCTTCATACCCTTGATTATGTTTTGACTTAACATGCCAAGTATTTCCAGAACTAGTTTCAAAGACTTGTACACATATCTTGTTATATGCATATTTTTTCAATAAGTGTTAAAAATAATGAGCACTTATGTTGGTATATAAAATAAAATTTTAATGTTCTAGTCTCTTATGTTATTTAAATGTACTCTCAAACTAGATATAGAACTAACAAGTAATTTTTTCTCTTTGATTGTTATTCTTGTCCTGTTTTCTTTTTAAAGTCAAGTTTACTGAAGTCTAATTTTCACTTTTAGGCTTTTAGTACCATGAATTTTGACAAATGTACAGTATGTAACCACTATTAAAATCAAGGTACAGAATATATTTGCATCTTCATTAAATTTTCCTGTGTTCTTTAATAGTTTTTTCTCTTAACCTCCAACCCCTGGCAGCAACAACTGAAGTTCTCGTTTTTACTATTCTGTAAACTACTGTAGTGGGTGTTGTGGTCTGTAGATGATAAGGCTGATAAATAGCACCAGGAAATTACTTGTGTCAGCTCAAATGGATAACAGTTGCTTAAAGCAAAATATAAATATTTATTTGGGGGACTGTTAGGTCTGCAGCGAAGGAAATGATGATTTGGGAAGCTTTTCTATTACTTTATTGTGAGGTTAATGGTTTAAAGTACGGTTGTTGACACATGGGTACAGATTTTCATCTCTCCAGGATAGCTATCTGCAGAACGTTTACACCCCCCCAAATGTAGGTCCTTTTTTCCCCCATCATGTACCAGGACCCCAATGGCCTCTCCCTGCCCTCCACTCCCTTCTTCCCCAGAGTGCTTTGCTGCTATATACCACAAGCAATGCAAGTTTTACATTGTGTTTTCCTATTCTGTACTTGTTTCTTTAATTCTAGATATTTAGTGTGATCATCTGGCATTTATCCTTTTTTTTTTTTTTTTTTTCTGCCTCCAAGGTTATCTGGAGCTCGGTGCCTGTACTAGAAACCCACTGCTCCTGAAGGCTAATTTTCCCATTTTGTTGCCCTTGTTGTTGTTGTTGGATAGGACAGAGAGAAATCGAGAGAGGAGGTGAAGACAGAGAGGGGGAGAGAAAGATACATACCTGCAGACCTGCTTCACCACTTGAGAAGCGACCCCCGCCACAGGTGGGGATCCTGAGCTCAAACCACTATCCTTGTGCTGGTCCTTGCCCTGGTGCTTGGAATTCGCGCAATGTGCGCTTAACCCACTGGGCTACCTCCTGACTCAGGCATTTATCGTTCTTGTTGACTTCTCTCCTCTAACATGATTCCTTAAAGTTCCATCCAAAGTGAAGCAAAGGAGATGAAGTTTTTTGGATCATGTTGTGAGTTACCTTAGGATAGGGCAGTGTTTATACCTAAACAGAAACAGTGGAAGAGTTCTTGACTCTGATCACCTGTGCAAATTAGTAAGCCTGAGGACCTACTGGTGTGACAGTATGCAAATTAAGCAAAAAAAAAAACAACGTTAATTCAGGGATGATTGAGTTTTAATTTAGAGTGATCTGTGGCTGATGCCTATTAGTTCTTAATGGAAGGGGTTGTGACTAAGCATGTCTGGAATCAGATTCACAATAGCCTGACTCTCTTTCAGTTAATAAGACTCAGAAGACTCCTTTTTTTTTTTTTATCACTTACATGACTTTTTTTATCCTATATTTTTCCTTTCCAAGTTTTTTCATAGTACAATTTGAACTGTCTAGTTTTTAATCTCTCCAAATTTCCTATTACCTACCATATATCTTGTGATTCACCTTGAGCATGTTACTTAAACTTTCTTTGTTATGTGTCATTACCTTGTATAATGTCAACTGTGAAATGAGCTAAAAGTTAAAAGTATTTTATTATTGTACTTTTAGTGAAAATTCTGAGTTTACAGAGTTATATAATCAGTTTTTTTCAGTTGCCCAGTATTACTGAAACAAGGATAAAATAAACTTTTTTGTTTGTTTTTACTGCTCCCCTCCTAATTTCCTCCTTATAATAATTTATATAGGGTAGTTGATATATATATATATATATATATATATTACATGTGTTTTAAGTTAAAAAAAGTACTATAGGAAAAAAACACCATATTGTAAATGCTAAGATATACTAACTATAATATACTGTACACAATATGTAGAGATCTTTAATTTGCTGATTGTTCACAGATATACATGTCTTTGAAGTTAGTTCCTGGAAATACTTGGCATGCTAAATCAAAACATAATCAAGGATATGAATCATACATATTGTGCTGTTTTTTAAATGTGTTCTGCTGTTTCAGGTGAGCAACCTGAATTTAGGATAAGATGTCATAAACATGAAGGCAATGAATGGCTTTTAACTTTTGTTCATATTTCTAATGGCTTAAATTGTATATTTTCCTGGATAATTGATTCTTAATATATAATTCCCAATATTACTAGCATATCTTATCTAAAATACAACTAACATAACTTTTAACAATTTCCTGAGATTCTGCCAGGATTTTTTATTTATAAATTAAATTTCTAATAAAAATAATACAAAAAGTGAAATAATTTGTATGTCTAACTTTTAACTCAATTCATCCTTAACATCTCTGTTCATACTTTAGACTTATTACATTACTATTAATTTTTCTTTTTTTATTATTATTTTTTAGATAGAGACTGCCAGAAATCAAATGGCGAGGGGATGATAGAGAGGGAGAGAGACAGAGAGACACCTACAGCTCTGCTTCACCACTCTCAAAGGTTTCTCCCTGCAGGTGGGAACCGAGGGCTCAAACCCAGGTCCTTGTGCAATTGTGTGACTACCTTTTATCATATATGTTCCGAGAAATGAAATCATTGTTGAAACAATTAGTCCCTTTAAAACTTTGATAGTTCTGTCCAATTATTTTCAAACTAAGAATTGCTAATAAAAGTTCACTTTTTCATACCCTTTCTAACAAAGGATATTTTTGTCTTCATTAGTTAGATAGATTTTAATATGTCACTGTTACGTAAAGTTATAATTTCCTCATCATTAATGAGGCTTAATATCTGCTTAAAGTGTGTTTGAGATTTGTATTTACTCTTCTCTGAAGGTCTGAAATTTGACCAGTGTCTTGTTAAGTTAGGTTATCACAATCTCTCTTTTCACTATTAATTTGAAGTATCTCTATGTTAAGGAAAAAATAGCTCCTTGCTATATATAACTTTCAATATTTAAAAAAATTAATATTTATTCCCTTTTGTTGCCCTTGTTTTATTGTTGTAATTATTATTGTTGTAATTGATGTTGTCATTGTTGGACAGGACAGAGAGAAATGGAGAGAGGAGGAGAAGACAGAGAGGAGAGAAAGATAGACACCTACAGACCTGCTTAACTGCTTGTGAAGCGACTCCCCTGTAGGTGTGGAGCCAGGGGCTCTAACAGGGATCCTTACTCGGGTCCTTGCGCTTTGCGCCACCTTCGCTTAACCGGCTGTGCTACCTACCGCCCGACTCCCTAACTTTCAATATTTTTAAATCTAATCTTTTTAACTTTGTGCAAGTATCCAAGAGTTATTATCCATGTCTTTTTCAAGAATGAGGGTTCCCAATTAATGTTATAGATTAAGATTATGGAGGATCATTTATTTAAAAGATGGCAGCCTGGGTCTCCATACAAACAGATTCAAGTTCAACTGATTGGGGTGACACTGGAGCATAAGCCCCCAAGTGATGCTTAGGTGCAGACAGGGTTGAGAAGAACTGCTTGCTGTGCATACAGATCACTCGGGGGTTTTGTTAAAGCCCAGAACCTGGGGTGAAGGATGAGATTCAATATTTCTAATAAGTTCCCAGGAGAGGTGCATGCTGCTGCTCTCCATTCCATACTTTTGAGATGTAAAGATTTATGGCATCTCAGTCTGGGTTCTTGCTTAAGAAGACTTTTCCCATTTAAGATAACAAAATTCTTTACTCTGGTGCTTTCATTGTCATTTTAATAAATTAATAGGAAGCAGAAGTTCATTTCTGCTTTTATTTATGTAGTAATGTAATATAAGACTAATTTTCTTTTTTAATCAGTATCAGACTGGATCCACTTCATTTATTTTGTAGGTTTAAATATGTTGATATAATTTCAAAGTAATAATACATTTTATTCTTTTATTATATTTTAATGAAAGAGAGTACAGTGAATGAGAGAGAAAGAGACCGGACACTGCTCAGCTCTGGACTATGGAGGTACTGGAAATTGAAATCGAGACCTCATACCCTTAGACATAAAAGGGTTTTGTGTTTTTGTTTGTGTTTGCATAAATATTATGTTATCTCCCCAGTCCTATTTTAATCTTTAAAAAAATTCCAATGATTCACATTAATGAAAATAAGTTCTTATTAAATATGATATAGTTTACTTTTTAATTTTTTAATCTTTTTAAATATTTACTTATTTCCTTTTTTGTTGCCCTTTTTATTGTTGTAGTTATTACTGTTTTTGATGTCGTCATTGTTGGATAGGACAAAGAGAAATGTAGAGAACAGGGGAGGATAGAGAGGGAGAGAGAAGGATATACATTTGCAGACCTGCTTTACAGCCTATGAAGCAACTCCCCTGTAGGTGGGGAGCCAGGGGCTGGTACCGGAATCCTTAAGCGGGCCAGTCCTTGTGCTTTGGACCATGTGCGCTTAACCCGCTGCACTACCACCGACTCCCGATATAGTTTACTTTTAACTTACTTTTTATTTTAGAGAAAGTAAGTATCTTCCTGCAATTATCTAAGATTTTAAAATAAAAATTTATTCATCATATCCATTTAATATTTTTTAAAATTAAAAATATTTACATTTTTAGCTGGAGATATTACTGGTTTACAGTAAATAGAGTTGTTGGTATATGTATACATTTTCTGTTTCCTGTAAGACACTCATCCATCTGATCTTTAAAATATGATTATGTTTACAATGGAAATAATATTTTAAAAGTTAAAATCAAGAAATGCAAATGTGGCAGATGCAATGATTGTGTCTGTGTATCCTGTTTTCTCAATGTTTGTGCTGACACGATGGGACACCTTGACAGTCGCACTGCGGTAATGATCCGACTGTAGGGATTCCATTATTTCTGTGAATATAATTCCAACATGAACCCAGCTTCTGCTGAACTCATATTATAAGCTCTTTATTTCAACCTTTTATACATATTGTTACATACAAAAAAAGGCCACAGAACTGAGAACTTTCAAATGATGATACAGGCTATAGAT
Source organism: Erinaceus europaeus (assembly GCF_950295315.1). NCBI lineage: Eukaryota > Metazoa > Chordata > Mammalia > Eulipotyphla > Erinaceidae > Erinaceus > Erinaceus europaeus. The sequence continues at coordinate 95,851,796 of NC_080163.1, forward strand.
GATGCTTTTATCTACAAGGTGAACAATGGAACTGCTTTGTGCATAAATAATTTAAGGTATTCAAACCAAGGAGGAAGGTTAGTTGAAACCAAAATATAAGAGTTTAAGTAGCAAAAGTTGGTACAGCAGCAAAATACACAAAAGAGAAAATTAGGAGAAAAAAAAAAGCAGCTTGATAGGCCACATTGTTATTTCACTGTGTAAGTATTTTTTTTTATATAAAAAGAGAAGTGATTATTGAACTCATAATTTGTGCATCAGCATGAATTTTACTAATTTAGTCTAATTATTTCAATTATAATTTTCTAGTAGAAATGAATTTCTATTGATTAACCCTCAGGAATTCAATTGGCATTTGCCCTTTTCATTTTCCCTCATCCCTTTTTTCTCTATTTTTTGTTCCTTATGTAGTGAAGTGATAAGCTCATTTAGTGAAACTGGTCACCAGTTACATACTTCATGCATTTTCAACAGCACATAATTTCTTCATCTGGAGCTTTAAAGGATGCCCCTTTTGTCTAAAGTTACATTATTCAGAGTTCCTGGAGCTAAATAATTAAGTTGTATAGCCCGAGATTCTTGTTATTAGAAGAATGGTTTGGGGGTTGAGAAGCAAAGGTTTTTTTTTTTCTTTTTCTCTTAGATAGTTTTCCTTTTCTGGTAACTCATGTTTGAGTTCAACCCCCATTATACTGGGGAAAACATCAGTACTGTGGTTTCTGTCTTTTCCTCTTTTGTAATCTCTCTCACTTTATCAGAAAAAGTTTGATGGGAGTGGTAGAAAAATATTTTTTAGGGAACTAGAAAGAATGGTAGTGGAAATCATATTTAGGCTTTTCAAATTAAGTTTGTACATTGATTTTGTATAAGTGGATAGCTTATACAGAAGTATAACCAAATCATAAGGTTTCAAGAATTCAATAAATTTTCATGTGGTAACCAATACTAAAGAAAAGATAAAGCTCCCCAGAAGCTTTTCTTCTCCATCCCAGAAGAATTACTTTCATGTGTTCCACAAGCTACCAAGTGTCCCCCCAATCATAAGTTTTTAAAATAGGAATTGCACTGTGTATACTATTTTGTTACTATACTTTACTAAATATTATTTTGTTGAGTTCAGATGCAGTGTCTTAATTCCCATTGCTCTAGGGTAATTGATTGTATGAATATACGACAATTTGTCCAGTTGGTTCTACCACTGATGGAAATTTGGGTGGTTTCCAGTTCTTAGCTGTTACGAATGCTACTACTATGATCACCCTATAATTTCTTTTGGTGCACAAGTACATGCATTTCTGGAATTGCTAAATTACAGGATATGTATGTATGAAATTTAGTTGGTATAGTTGCCAGTGTTGTTCAAAATAGTTGTAACAATTTACATTCACAGGAACAATGTTAACTAATTCCCTCTACTGCAGACCCTTACCAGTTCTTAGAGTTGCCAGTCTTACTCACTTCTGATATTTCTATAGCTTACAAATAAAACAAATGTTTTCATGTTAATATTATGTTAATGATAGCTATTAAATTAGAACAACTCTTTCATATTTATTGGTCATAAACAGAAACATACAAAAATTCTTAAAACTTACAGTATTAAAGAATGAACTATTATGAACTTACTGAAATTGCTCCAACTGTTCCAGTAGTCTAATTGAAAAACATCTAGGTAATGTAGTATAAGACCTCTTTGTAGCACTGTGTCTAACTAAGATTATATAAAGTTTCTTTGTAGCAATATACCTGGAGTTTTGAGATCTGTGCACCAAGAATTGTAACTAATTCTACCATATGCAGTGCATGTCTCTAGGAAGTTTATAGATATTGATTTTGTTCTTATGGTTCCCTATGGGTCACGTATTAAATATTATTTTTATCTCAGTTCTACAAATAAAAAAACGTGAAATGCAGGCGAGATAAAACTTCTCTATAGACACAAAGCTACATAATTAATATCGCATCTATGCATTCTTCTCAATTTTCATTATAAAATGTCACACTGAAATAATAATGATGATGAATATTTCAGAATAGTAACTAGAAGATCAGGGTGTATCTCAACAGGTAGATTTCACACTTTGATAATTTCAAGAACCCAAATTTAAACCCAGCTTCATCACCAAATGGGAACACCTGCACAAGGAAACTTTCATGAGCACTGGAGTTGGTGCTATGGTATATAAATATGTTTCTCCCCTATGGAAAAAAAGGCAGAGAGTTTAATCAGGAGTAGTGAATTTGTGTAGATTTAGAAGCCCCTTTGATAACCCTGGTGGTAAAAAATGAACTTAAAACAATAATAATACCTAAAGAAAGTAAACTTGAAATAATTTTATGAAGTGAAAACTAAAGATTCTCACTGCTTAAGATTTTCCAAGCATACAACCTTTTATTATTTGTTGCTGAAATAAAATGCAACACAAGTTTATTCTGATATTAATGAAAGACTGAGATAAATACATTTTTATCTTCTTTTAATAGAGTGAGGGACAGAGAAGGGGGAGGAGACAAAAAGAGAGATAGAAGAGACACATGCAGCACTCTTTCAGTACACATGAAGCTTTCCTCTGCAGGTAGGGACCATGGAGTTGAATCCAGATCTTTGAGCATGTTAACATGTGCACTCTGCCAGGTATACCACTACATGGTCCATACAAATACACTTTCAAAGAGTTTTTTTTACTTTGAAGATGAGTAATTCCTTCTATATTAGTGTAATGAGAATATTTAACTTTTTGAAAGGAGTATTAAAATAAGGAAAATGTTAATGATCTTGAGCTGCATGTATTTATATGATGAACAACATTTCTGGTAGCTAAATGTTAATTTTATTATGCACAGTGTATGAAGTGGGTGAGTTAATGTTGCTAAGGAAATGTGAGTACATCGATTGCCTTTCTTTGTGTATTTAAATTTGCAAACTTAACATTATGTTGCTATACCTTCTGGCACTTAATTAAGTTCGATCCCATGGCTTTAAGCATAAATGTGCTTTAATGTGGAAAATTTTGTTATTTCCATCTTTTGTTCCATACTTTGTTCCTAGTACTTGTAATAATAATGTAGTGTAATAGCACACTTTATCATTCCTGGTAGACTTGAGTGCAGAAAGAATGTCCTGAGAACATCTATAAAAATTTTTATGAATATATTTCATCTCCAAGGTAGAGATTTTTAAAGATTTATTTATGTAGTTCATAAGAAAGACACAGAAATAAAGCACTTCTCAACTCTAGCATATGGTGGTACCAAGGACTTTACCGGGTACTTCTAGGACCTCAGGGTTGCAAGTCTGGTGCTCAACTCTGTGTTAAGTCCCTGGCCCTAGAGTTCTTTTATTTGGGTTATAGAATTTACAACTCTAACAGTATAGTGAAGATCTGAATGTCATGGCACAGCTCTACTCAAACTCAGAGGTACTAGATTAATAAAAGAACAATCTCTCTCGATACTAGGCACATATCTTATCCTCTAAGATCACTCAATTTCAAGAAATGTACGACATACTAGTTATTTGAATTTCAGACATTTTCAGTGCAACAGCATTCTAAATATTGCATGGATCATACTTCAATAGAAGGTGATTTGTTGTACATCTGAAATTCATATGTAAGTAGAAATTCTGTACTTCTTATCTTACAGGCCTATAAATCAAAAGAATATAATAAGAGCAGTGACACAAACAGTGTCAGTTACTGTTAGAAGTCTTCTAAATGTTTTCTGTATTACCCTTATATATGTTGGGTACCTCAGGCTATCCCGACAATATAAATTAATAAATATTCCATTTTAGCATCACTAGTGCCTGACAGGTTGTATGAGCATATTTACTGATAACTGGCTATAAGTATTATTTAAGTAGAGAATGTGAAGAACAAGATACATTAAACCCTTTTTGTGCTTGCAAGGACACACACAATTACAAGCTAATTTAAACACCCTAGCACACTTCTAAGGTTCTAGGCCATTACATAAGACTTAGGAACTAGGAAGTCAAAAGTCTTTTTCTACCTCAGAGATTTGACAATTAATAAATATCTATTGAACATGTGTTTCTTTGATTGTTCTCTATAGACTGTAGATGTTTAATTATATGTTAATAGATGTGCCTTGATAAAAAACACAGAAGTTAAAAGAATGTATAACCATTAGTTGCATTGTACCTGCTGTACCAATAGGAACTTAGCTCAGAGTTGACTAGCAATATTTGCATGAAGTCAGTCCATTTTCAAATTCTGTTAGGTTTTGTGCCAGACTAGCTAGCTTCGCGGGCGGGAGACAGACGACCAGGGACTCATGGCTGGGTGGTACGCATTTCAGTCTTTATTCATGCAGAATGCAGCACAATCTAAGCTATCTATACTAACTATAATCACAATCCTGTCCTTATATATATACTCGCCAAGTAGGGTGGAAACAGGATGTGATGTAGAGAGGGTGGAGCAAAAAGACAGTGGTGGAAATCAGGGTGACTACGAGAGGGGGCGGAGCAAAAAGACATCATGAACCAATGGAGATTAAACCAATGCCCTGGAGGCAGGGCGATGCTTATTTAACAGTGATTTATGTAAATAGAATACAGTGTTAAGCAGGGGGAATTAAACCAATGAAACAGAAGGGGTCTTAGAAGCAGAATTAGAAACACACCAACAGTTTTGGTAAGTTGTGTCAGTTTATATGTGCAGTTTCCTCATCTGTCAAGTGAATATAACTTTAGTAGTTTCATCATAAATAGGAAAATAAGTTTAGGGGGGTTGAAGATATAGCTCACCTGGGAGTATTTCTATATTGGCATATTTGCAATCCAGGTTTGAGCTCCTATTATACCACATCGGAGTACTGTCACCCTGATCTATGTTTTGTTTTTGCTGTGGTTTCTCTCTCCCTTTGCTTCTCCCTCCCCCCTTCTTCCCTTTTCCTTCTACCTCCTTCCATCTTTCTCCATCTCTCTCTTCCCTCCCCCTTTACCCCCCTGGAAATGAAAACTAGAACAGGCCAGAGAATCCACAGTAATGACAAAAAAAAAAAAAGATGAATGCGGTGTGAACAGAGAACTGGTCCAGTAGAACATGACTTCATCATGCAGAAGGACCCAGGTTCACATTTCCTGCCACCATACAAGAGTAACAGAGGAAACTTCATGAATGGTGCTATGGCATCTCTCTTACTTTCTCTGTCTTTCACCTTCTATCTGGAAAAAAAAAAGTGCCCACTGGGAACAGAATCATCAAGTTACACCAAAGTCATTGGATAGAGAGGGCAGGGGAGGCAATATGGGGAAGGAGGAGGAGAAAAGAAATAAATGTTTTAAAAGAATGCATAGGAAGGAGACCTTGGAACATCATTCTATCTTAGACATGACAAGGAGAATTTATAAAAGAGGATAAAGTAGTAAGGTCCTTTTCATCAAAATTAAAGATGTCTGCTCATCAGAGGCACCGATAAGAAAATTTACATGTGAGGCACAAGCTTGGAGAGAATATTTTTTGTGATATCTATGTTAGACTAAAGAATAGTATCGTTGATACATAAAGAATCTCTTCAATGCAATATAAAAACATAAGGCTTGAATAATGATGGCTTTAAAACTTTAGTAAATACATTAAAAATAAAGCATACACATTGTCAATAAAAATATAAAAAGTCACATATTAATAGTTATTATAGAATTAAAAATTAAAACTATAAGGAGTATCACCAAGACAAGATAGCTCACCTGGGAAGGTGTCTGATTTATCATGCATGTGACTAGTGTCTGCCCTGGCTCCCACCATACTAAGAAAAGTTTCAGTGCCATGGATGCTATGGTATCATCCCTTATTTTCTCTCAATTTGAAAAAAAATGCTTTAGAATGGTGAAGTCCCAGAAAAGAAGAAAAAAAATGTAAACTATAGTGAGCTTCCACTATATACAGGCCAGGGCAGCTGAAATTATTTCATACAACATTAATTGTGAATTGGTTGTTGAATTATTAATGACATAAAGCAATCTAACATATTGTTACACAATCTAATATATTGTTGGTATCATAGCCAAATTTGAATATAGTATCCATTATGTTATTATAAATATTAAAATACAAGGTATAATGTAGTTTAGACCATAAGATGGGAAAACGTTTTTAGTAGTTTCTATGAAGATATGATGGCAGGTGATCAGGTTGTGGTACACCAGGGTAAGCACACATATATTTTTTAATATTTATTTATTTATTCACTTTTGTTGCCCTTGTTGTTTCTTTTTATTGTTGTAGTTACTATTGTTGTCTTCGTTGTTAGATAGGACAGAAAGAAATGGAGAGAGGAGGGGAAGACAGAGAAGGGGAGAGAAAGACAGACACCTGCAGACCTGCTTCACCACCTGTGAAGCGACTCTCCTGCAGGTAGGGTGCCTGAGGCTCAAACCAGGATCCTTCTGCTGGTCCTTGCACTTTGGGCCACCTGTGCTTAACCCGCTGCTCTACCACCCGACTCCCAAGCACACATATTATAATGTACAAGGATGCAGGTTCAAGCCACCTGCAGAGAGAAAGCATTACAAATGGTGAAGCAGGGCTACAGGTGTCTCTCCTTCTCAATTTCTGCCTGTATCTAGTAATAAATGAATAAATAAAAATATTTTTAAAAAGAGATATAATGGCAGTAAAATGTGTCACTAAATATTTCAGATTCCTGTATTTTAAAATGAGTGATATAGACACAAACTTTACTAAACGTGCCTTGTCTTTTTAAATGTATGCAGCTGTATCCGTGATAAAATCAAGTGAGGATAAAATGATTGGTAAAACTAAATAAGAAAATTTTACAATCTGCTGGGGTTTAATTTCTTTATGGAAACTTAACTTTCCACCTATCTACACGCAAACATTTAACATGAAACAAGCATTTATACTTACTGTGATCTTTACTCTGTTCTAAGTTCTTCAATTATTTTCAGTACCACTACTGGGTGCCTTTACAACTCCATTATTCCCAACAGGATTTTTTTCTTTCTGTTTTTTTTTTCTTTTGGCTTGTTTGTTTATTTTTTCTTGTAGAGAGTAGATACCAGAGATAGAAAAGGAGAGAGAAACACCTACATCACCGGTCCACAACTTGCAAAGCTTCTCCCTTGCACATGAGACTAGAACAAGTCTTTGTGCATGGTGATCCACGCAGTCCTTACATTTGTAATCCCATAACAATTTAATCAAGGAGTCAGTATTTATTACCTCCTCAAGAGGTAGCATTATTGTTATTTCTATTTTACAGATGATGGAATTTAAGCACAAAAATTTATAAATGTACTTAAGTTCACAGAGTGGATAAAGTCAGAGCAGAATGGATGAAGCCAGATCGAACTTACCAGGCATTAGTAATTTGTCAATATCTCCCCCAGAAAAATGAGGTGTTTGGTAAATTTTGAGAATCAATGTGATAAATTTAATTTTAATTAGCAAACTAGCACAGTTTTGGGTGCCTAACCATTAACATGAATAGTAATTGGAACTGTGAATGTTGCATTATCTGAATGGGTATGATTTCCTAGCATGGAGGTCAAGCAAACTGTGATTCAGATCTCAACCCTACAACTTCATCTCTCCATGACTTTGGGAATGTCACCTTTAGTGAACTTCATTGTTTTCATCTGTAGAATCAGTATGGTAATTATTGCTTTTAACTGTCATTATAAGAATTAAATATAAAACCTGATGTGAAAAAAAAATGTTTCTACTTCCCAAGCCTGGAACTATGACACCTATTGCCATTTATTAATCTGCTCAAGTACCCATTAACTTGCTCCACAGAGAAAACATCTCTAATGTCTACTGAGTTTTCATGGCACTTTCCTGCGTGCTGAAGCACAGTCCTTCTATGCATTTTGCTTCCTGCTACCTCCCCAGGTCTCATAAGAGCTAGTTCCTGCTGCCTATAAGTGATGCCATCATTCACTGGGAAAGAGTTTTCCTCTATGGGCAATCACTGCTACCACCCTCAATTTGGCCTCCAGCTGAAATGTGAGACTAGCTTTCCTTCTTAATTCAGAATAGCACCACAGAGAACAGGCTACAACATTCAACAAGAATTTATTGAAGTTACTTAAATGACAGACTGACTTACAAGTGCTATTAGATGTTATTAAGCACAGAGCTCACAGGCCCCGTCCTGGCCTTAAGGGTTCCTTACTAGGCCACTTTCTGCAGAGCTCTCCATTAGCCTCCATGCACAAGGGTCACCTCACCTTATATCACTAGGATGGATCGTTCAGTGAAGAGATGTAGTTTTGTTTCCCCCAAAACATCAGAACACATTTGTCAGAGGTCTGGGCTATTTGGTTGAGAAGCTGCACTAAGTTCTGTTCAACCTGTTGTCCCCATCTCTCCTCTGATGTAAAATACAGATCTCGCCTCTGAGTCATTTCTGCTGCTCCTTCAAACAATACTCACTGATTTGTAATCACTGATGATTCACTGCCTCCATCTCAGTGCCATCTCCCTTTCTCTCTAGCCTCCATCACAAACAGATTTGGATAGACTGCAAAATCTAGAGTCATCCACAGAGTTTATAGCTATTACCGCTGTCCTCATAAAATAGAAATTGAGCATTGGGGCAACAAGTACACAAGGTTGTGTTCTTGTTTCTAACTGTTCTTAAAGCTGCTTGTGATATTCTAACTCAATTCTTCCAATGTCTGATCTAAGATGGCCCTTGAGTGAATGGAAGTTCATATATTTGTTGGATGACTGAAACCTCTATTTTTAAAGGATCGGAGCTCTCTGAGATTGTGCTGATTTTTGTTTCTTGTGTCCTCAGTAGTTTATTTACCAGGCAAGATGATCCAAGGTGGTAATCTAAAGGACTTTTCAATTTTCAATGGCTCCATTGGGTAGTAGAAAAATCTTTTCCCCTTGATAGAATCTGTTGTAGTGTAGTCCTTGTTCTTGTTTACTGGTGCTGTGATTCAAGAAACAGCATTATCAGTTGGTAACCTCCACTTCCACTTCAGTAAAGCAACTGATGTGCCTCCAGAGGAAGCACCCCCACCATTTGTATATTCATTTGTGTCTTTCTTGTTAGAAAGAGCCCTAAACCATGTCAAGAAGAAACTAAAATTTGTAACTGGGTCATTAGGGTAAGAGCAAAGACTTTTTACGAAGTATTAAAATTAATAGTATTATTTATGTGTTGGGCATTCTTCAAAGTGATTTATGTATATTGATTTATATAATTCTCAATGTTATCCCTTTTTTGTGTGTGTGCTAGGCACTTGTTCTTATGATGATAGAAGGCTCATACTATGCTCTAGCCCTCATATAAGTGCCCAGCATGACTAAATTGAATTGACATTGTAATTCCGCAAATACATAATGAGATTCTACTTTGGATGCTAAGTTCTATCATCCTAATGATACAAGTGACATTCTTTCAGAGTAGACATTGAAATGCATGTTTATTTGTGTGAATTTATTAAAATTATGATATTGTCACCCTTTCCTTCCCCTCTCCTCTCCTCCAGTGCTCTCTTCTTCTTCTACCCCCTCCTCTCCCTTTGAACTGGAACATTGCTAAACTCTAGGTTGCTGTGGTGCTGGAGACTGACCCTGGAATCTTCATGCCTCAGGCATGAAAGTCTTTTTGCATAACAAGTATATTATTCTCCCAGCCCCACCCTTCTTTTGAACTTCTGTTTAGTTCAAATCAGTCTTTGTATCTCTCTGTAATAAATGCATGTATGTCTGTCTATATTACAATGGCAACCAACCACTCTGTCCAAGACTTGATTTAATAAAATATACTGGATATTACATTTCCAAGAGTCCCTAAAATTAAGGCATGCAAGCTTCTGTCCTCATCAGAAAGCTGAAGAATTAGGGGACGTCCACCACAGTTAGTAGTATTCATAGCATAGCACTACTGCCTGACTGGAAAGCAGCCACATGAAGAAACCACCTGCCAAATCTAGAATTTGCAGTTACACCTCCCAGCTTAATGACATTGCTAACTGGAACATATAATTTATGTCTAATATATTATAAAAAATGTTTATTTCACTCTTACCTTTATTCAGAATAGAATTTAGCTATAAATCAGAGTTTCTCATATGCTCATCTACTTTGGGAGACCTAAAGTACAGCTGGAACTTTATTTACAACACAATTGGACAATAGTAGGATTTTAGCTTCCCAGATTTCTGCAGAGGTCAAAGATTTGTCAGACTGTGTTGTAATACACTGTGGATGGTGAGTGAGTAAACATATGGTGCCTTATTTTTTTAACCCAGAGAGATTAATTTTAATCTTATACATATTGGAATTTGCAGATTATGTTTTCATATTAGAAATATCAGGCTAGAACTCATTGGAGGGAAGTTGTTATGCTGGAATACACAAAATTACAAGACTGGATTCTGTTTTATATAATAAAATCCTTATAGTCAGCAGGAAATGAAGATGAGGATCTCAATTAAAATCCTGATGATGGCTTGGTTACTAAAAATAATAAATTAGTTCACAGAATTTTTTCATAAAGCTAATTTAAAATATATATTTATTTACTAATGGATAGAGACAGAGAGACATTTAGAGGAGATGAGAAGATGGAATTAGTTTACAGAACTTTTTCATAAAGCTAATTTAAAATATATATTTATATACTAATGTATAGAGACAGAGGGACATTTAGAGGAGATGAGAAGATAGAGAGGGAAAGAGACAGAGAGATAACTGCAGCCTTGCTTCACCACTCATGAAGCTTTCCCCCTGCTGGTGGGGACCAGGGACTTGAACCTGAGTTCTTGTGACTATAATGTAAGTGCTTAACCTGGTATACCACCTGGCCCCTAGATCACAGAATTTTTAATTTGCCACATGTTGAAGGTAATAATGTACTATTGTTCTAGGATGATTTTTCAAAAGTGAAAACATAATGTCTGGCTTCCACTGCCTGGAAAATTAAAATCAAGCTTTTCAGGTTAGCCAGTCAGTATAAGCGAGAAATATTGGATGATTTGGTCACCCATGAAACATCTGTAGCTCGTAGTTATCGATTGTATGAAGCTGTTAGAAAATAAAAAAGATTTTAAAAACATCAAATTTAAATATTTTACCATAGTTTTTGCTTTCTACATTTTGAGGAATATTATTACAACTAACTCATAATTCCTTTTATACTGTTAATGAGGTCCTTACCTTTATTCATTAACCTTTATTTTAGTTTCTCTACTTGAATGTGACTGTATCCAGTGCATTTTTTAGCCAGAAAGATTGTACTCAAATTCTGAAAGTTCATATTTAAAGTACATTTATTAGTTTTCTCCTCATTGCATTTCTGTGTCAGTAATCACTATAGCAATCAGGCTTCTGTTCCTAGTAATTTTTTTTTATCAAATACAATTCTAAGTTTATGATTTAGAGTTCTAGACATAACACTGAAAGATGATGCCAATGGGATAATATTGCTGATACTTATGGAGGGACACTCCTCTAATATATTCTATTGAAATAAGTTATCCTCACCAATAGCCACTTGATGCTTTAAAAATTGACAGTAATCTATATTTTTCAAATATTAAGAGAGATGATAAAAACTTACAGGCCACGTGGCGCAAAGAGCAAGGACCAGTGTAAGGATTCCAGTTCATGCCCGTCTCCCCACTTGCAAGGGAGTCGCTTCACAAGTGGTCAAGAAGGTCTACAGGTGTCTGTCTTTTTTCTCCCTCTCTGTCTTTCCCTCCTCTCTCCATTTCTCTTTGTCCTATCCAAAAATAACAACATCAATAACCACAACAATGTTAAACAACAAGGGCAACAAAAGGGAAAATAAATGAATATAAAAAAACTTACAGGCACAATTAATTTCAGATTATTTTAATATTTTCAAATATATTGGTCTTACAATTACAATCCTGTTCTTAATATTAAACTCGTTCCTTAATACATAATCTTTTTATTATTCTCTGGTGCTCTAGTGAAATTCTCTTCTTGTGTATGCTTGTCTAATTAGATTTTATTTCTTGTTCCCGAAACAGGTTTCTATCATCTCCTGTATTTTAAAGTAGAAAATTTCACAATTATATTTCTTTTATGTTAAATCTTGTTGCTAACCTATATAAGAATTAATACTTGGGGCCTGGCTGAGCACATGTTACAATGTGCAAAGGCCCTGGTTTGAGCCCCTGGTTCTCGCCTGAAGAGGGAAAGCCTAATGAGTGGTGAAGCAGTATTGCAGATGTCTCTCTGTCTCCTTCTCTGTCACCCCTTTTCCTCTCGATTTCCGGCTGCCTCTATCTAGTAAATAAATAAAGATATTTTAAGAATTAATACTAAAATATAAAGTTGTTTTCATATTCCCCAAGGAGTGTGTATGATATTGCTGTATGTTAATTTTGTCATATACGTAGACTTGCCATGAGAAGAGAAAAATTGGTTATACTTCATGAACCACAGCCTTACAATTAATCTATGAAGTATTTCTTGTGGTAAATGATTTTTTTAAGTTTTATTTATAAAATGGAAACACTGACAAGACCATAGGATAAGAAGGATACAATTCCACACAATTCACATCACCAGAACTCCATATCCCGTCGCCTCCTCTGATAGCTTTCCTATTCTTTAGTTAATTAATTATTTAATTAATTAATTAATTAAATGGAAACACTGACAAGCCCATAGGATAAGAGGGGTACAGTTCCCACCACCAGAACTCCACATCCCATCCCATCCCATCCCTAGATAGCCTTCCTGTTCTTTAACCCTCTGGGAGTATGGACCCAGGGTCATTATGGGATGCAGAAGGTGGAAAGACTGCTTCCCCGCTGAGCATAGGTATTGACAGGTCAATCAATACTCCCAGCCTGTCTCTCTTTTTCCCTAGCTGGGCACAGCTCTGGGGAAGCAGGGCTCCAGGACACATTGGTGGGGTCACCTGCCCAGGGAAGTCCAATTGGCATTATGGTAGCGTATGGAATCTGATGATTGAAAAAAAAGTTAATATCTAAACCCAAACAAGTTGTTGATTAATCATGAACTTAAAGGCTGGAATAATGCAGATGAAGTTTTGAGGTCACTGTTATGGAAATAGCTAGTAGATTTACTTTAGGTATATTCCAAAGGGCCCGTGACTTTACTAGTTTTTACCTGAGCCTGACCTCTGATATGCAGGTGGACCCAAGTTATTATCTGGGGAGATGATGTCATGGCTGGAAAAAAGGACTAGAAAGCTGGATCAGGGAAGAGAGTAGCTCCCAAATATGGGAAAAGTGTCTAAATTTTATTGACTATAAATCCCATCGATTTGATCTGGTGCCCATATTTAGCATAGGAGCCTCTTTAACCTCTGCATCCCTGTAGGTCCAAGCTTGCATTCTGTGGTCATGAGTAGGAGCATTCCAAGTAGCACCAACTTCAGGACCCATCTTTCTTAGGTGGTAGAGTTATGTTATCTAACCTCCCTTAAAGAGAACAGAACATTCTTTACCATTGTTGATCCACATTCAGGGCAAGGTCTTATGGGGACCCACAAAAGGGTCCATATTGTTGTTCTTGATGGAGATGACCAATGACAATAGAGGGAGATTTATTTGAGGTCTAGGTCCATCATGTCTGTGTGGAAATCCCAGGACTCCCTAACTAGGGCCCCAGCTGATAGGGTGTCCAGATAGTAACTAAAGAATCATCATTAAAGTATGCCAGTCTCTTGCCCTTATTCAGCTTTTGTAATCCTTACTTTGATAAGGTTAGCTTTCGAGTAACTGAGGGAAGTGTAATAGGAAGCAGGTGAGGAGGGGATCTAGGTCTAAGTAGAAACTATTTCATTAGGAACGTTATGGTGTCTTTTTAGGTCTTTCTACTTGCTTGCAGCATTTATTGACTCAATGCAGACTATTGCGCGCTTTTACATTCAGGTATATATTTTGACCTAATTTATGGATACATGTGTACATCTGCTCTATCTCATGAGACCTGATCTATATCTAGGTTTGGGGTTTTTTAGGAAGTAAACCAGCTGAAATGGAATTAAGAAGACCTATGACAAAAGAAAGGTCTCACCCGAGTCATGAGTCTAAAGGGTTCACATTCCACACCTGATGTCTCTGGACACAGTCCAAAGTGAAGCATGCTGAGGTGGTTCTCATTGCATTGATTAGGTTGGGATCAGCAGATGCAGTATCAGTTGGTAAATGATTTTATGTGTGGCTGCCTTGAGGAAAGAAATATAAATAACTTAATTCTAAATGAATTTGTCATCTATAATTTCATCCCATTTTATCCTCAGTTTTCCTATAAGAATATTTGCCACTGTATTGCCAACATTTTGTTGTATATTTTTACATCCACACATTCTTCAGAGATATGGGCTTATAGTTTTCTTGTGGTAACTTGCTCTGACTTTGTTGTCAGAATAATGTTAGCCTTAAAAGTTAGCAAGTGTTCCTTCCAGTTGATATCTTTGGTGGAACTTGAGGAGAACTGGCATTTACAAAAACAGGAACTGGAAAGTTAGAGCAGTTCATATTCTCTATTTCTTCATGATTCAGTCTTTGTACATTGTACATTTCTAGAAATTTATTCCTTTTGCAGAGCAAGATTAGCTATATCTACATCAGTCAGAATAGACAGTAAGTATATGTTGGTATGCATGAGACCCCTTCTGTTTCATTTGGTTTAAATCCCCCCTGCTTAACACTATTCTATTTACATAACCACTTCATTCTATTTATATAACCGCTGTTAACAAGTACCTCCCTCCAGGGCATTGGTTCAATCCCCACTGTTTCATGATATGTTTTTGCTCCACCCCCCCTCCTTGTCACACCCTGATCCTCTCCTTGTCACACTCTGATTGTCACCAGTCACTTTTCTCTCCACCCTCTCTATGTCACACCCTGTTTCCACCCTACTTGGCAAGTATATATAAAGACAGCATTGTGAGTTTTAGAGTACTTTACTTTGAGTTTAACTTAGCTCGTCTTAGATTGTGCTGCGTCCTGCATGAATAAAGAGATACTGCCTACAGCTCAACCATAAGTCCCTGGTCGTCTGTTACCCGCCCGTGAAGCCAGCCCGGCGAAAACAACCTAACCCGTCGAAAACGACATATGGCGCAACAACGTGGGACCAGACCTGCGCAACTCCCAGATAAGTGAAGACTTTGCCTACCTATGCACTATGGTCTTCTCTTCTACTTACGAAGAGGTTTGCCAAAGCCTCTACTGTTTCATTATGAGACAGTTTCTCTGTCTCTGGAACATTTTACTCTGGGCCACACTTCGTTTCCCTCACCGGGAACTTTGGTTTCTTATGACCGGGATCATAGAGCTTGGGAGATGCACGGAGATTTCTCCTTGGACTTTCTGGATTCCCTCTCCCATGTTTCCTGAGGAAAAGGACTACATTTTGCTCCGGGCCACAGTTTGGTTCTTTATGACCGTGATCATAGACCTTGGGATATGCATGGGGATTTCCCCTGGAACTTTCTGGACTTCTTCTCGAATGTTTCCCATGGAGAAGGACTACTCTAATTTGAAGAACATTCTCGAGTACCCTGGCAGTTCCCAAGTATGGAGACATGTGGTTAGTTCTACTCTCCTGATTGGATTCTTTCTTCAATGGGAAGATGCTTTTAAAAATGGGTGCCTGAAGCAATCCAGCAGGAACAGTCAGAAACACCCTAAATGGAATTTCGAGGACCTTTTTGGACTAGGTCGCCCTCCGGGGATTCTTAATCCTACATGGTGAGATCTTGATAATCTGGTTCAAGTTGCATTTCATAAGAGAATGATTTGAATGACTGAATTTTTGTTTGACATTGACTTAAAAAAAAAATGCTGGACGCAGCCATGATTTCTAGAGACATCCAGAAACAATCCAAAAAATTGTTTTTTTCCTCCTTTGATTTCTCTTTTACGTCTTGACATGAATCTGAAACGTTTAATCCTGAAAACTGTATGAGTTATGGGTGGGGCAGATAGTGCAATGATTATGTTAATTATTCTCATGCCTAAGGCTTTTAACCGTGGTTCTTCTGTTTACCTTTCCACATTTTATTGAGTTTAAAGTGTTTTAACAACCTTGAAATGATACTAGAAAGGACTTCCAATTATAATGGAGTTATCAATGATAGTAAACTTCTAATCTGCTACAAGTTTTGTTTGACAAGTAAGTGAATTTCAGCTGTCAAGTCTTCACATGAAAAAGCATCTACTCAAATGGAATTCCCGGAAATCCATTTGGACCCCTGTTCTCTGACATCGCCCCCGGAAACCAATAATGTGACCTGGCACGACCTGAAGAAACAGATTCACAGACTCGAAAGCTCACTCTCTACAGAAAAGCAGAATTCTGGTGGCCAACATTCCCCATCGAGACAGACGTGCAGCGTTTCATCCTCCGGCATTTTCTTCTGTGGTCAGCTACTTTGGACTGACACCTCCATCGGACTTACTGGTACACACAGCTGTGTTTCTCAAAGACTAACTTCAGCCAATTGCCTTGAGACTTTATAGACCATGTCCCCTCGCCTGCAGGCTCTGTCCCAGAGGCAGAAAACTCCCCCTCCTTATTAGGTTATGCCCACAGAGGCATGAAGCGCCCCAAGAGGCAAGAGATGCCCACAGAGGCAGGAAACGCCCTTTGAGGCAAGAGATGCCCCCAGAGGCATGAAGCGTTCCCAGAGGCAAGAAATGCCCTTTCGCCTGCTAGGCCTTGCCCTTTGAGGCAAGAAAAGCTCCACTTGGCATCACACTGGTTATTGCTGCTCGCCTATTTTGTTTTCCATGTCATATACCAGTTCTTTTGAAAACACCTGTACAATATACATTTCTGTTCACCCCGCAATGGCCATTAGTTAAAAAGAAAGGGGGAATTGTTGGTATGCATGAGACCCCTTCTGTTTCATTTGGTTTAAATCCCCCCTGCTTAACACTATTCTATTTACATAACCACTTCATTCTATTTATATAACCGCTGTTAACAAGTACCTCCCTCCAGGGCATTGGTTCAATCCCCACTGTTTCATGATATGTTTTTGCTCCACCCCCCCTCCTTGTCACACCCTGATCCTCTCCTTGTCACACTCTGATTGTCACTAGTCACTTTTCTCTCCACCCTCTCTATGTCACACCCTGTTTCCACCCTACTTGGCAAGTATATATAAAGACAGCATTGTGAGTTTTAGAGTACTTTACTTTGAGTTTAACTTAGCTTGTCTTAGATTGTGCTGCGTCCTGCATGAATAAAGAGATACTGACTACAGCTCAACCATAAGTCCCTGGTCGTCTGTTACCCGCCCGTGAAGCCAGCCCGGTGGAAACAACATAACCCGTCGAAAACGACAAGTATATATCTCATATGAGGCAAGGAAGTAATATGCTATATATATATATATATACATATATATATATATATATATATATATATACATATATATATATGCATGTGTCTACAATAATACAGGGTTAATTCATCAGGAAGAAGCTATGACATAGTTCTGGTAGCACATACACTTTGCCATCACAAGGATCTGAATAATTTTAATCTCTGGTAACTACACAAAAACACCATAAAAAAAGGAAGCTTCCTGAGTGGTGAAACAGTGCTGCGCTCTCTCTCCTTTCTCTATCTCTCACCTTTCTGAAAGAAAAATGAATCTCTAAAGAGCAATAGATCACATAAGTTCAAAGTCCAGGCAGGAAAAAGATACTTTAGACATACTAAAATGAAAATACAACATATAAAAGCAAATGAGATGCATAAAATATGAAAAATGAAAGAAATATGAAAATAGAAAAATATAGCTCAGTGGATAAAGCATTGGATTCTCAACCATGAGGTCCTGAGTTCTATCCCTGGCAGCACATATACTAGAGTAATGTCTGGTTCTTTCTCTCCTCCTATCTTTCTCATGAAAAAATAAATAAATTATTAAAAAAAAAGAAATAGAAAAATAAAAATAAATTCAGTTAGCAGAAATATTGAAATAATAAAGAATAGGAAATTGAATCCAAATAGATATCAGAAAAGATCAACAATAATAACAACAACAAAAAGCAAACAAACAAATGGCACAATCATAGAAAGACTATGTAAAGTCTAAAATAAATTATAAGTTGAGTGGTCCAGGAGATGGCTCAGTAATGAAGCTTTGGACTCTGGAGCATGAGGTCCTGAGTTTGATCCCTAGCAGCACTTGTGCCAGAGTGATGCTTGGTTCTTTCTCTCTCCTACTATCTTTCTCATAAAGAAATAAAATCTTTAAAAAGAAGTATGATTTGAATGAAAGATATTGAAACTGATAGTATAAAATTAAAAAGTCTTATAAGAGACTACTATGAAAAATATACTGAGAAGTTGAACAACATGAAAGAAATTGAAAAAATAATAGTTTGGTTTTTTTTGCCACTTGGGTTATTTCTGGGACACGGTTTTTGCACTATAAGCCCACTGCATCTGCTGACCAATTTTCCTTTTTTCTTTTCTTTATATCTTATTGGATAGGATAAAGAAAAAACTGAGAGGGGAGGCGGTAAGAGAGAGGTAGAGAGAGACATGTGCAGTACAGTACCTGATTAACCACTTCTTTCTATTTTTTAAATTTCTTTATTGGGAGATTAATATTTTATATTCAACAGTGAATACAATAGTTTGTACATGCATAACATTTCTCAGTTTTCCACATAACAATACAACCCCCCACTAGGTCCTCTGTCATCCTTTCTGGACCTGAACTATCCCTGCAACCCACTCCAAAGTCTTTTACTTTGGTGCAGTGCACCAACTCCAGTTCAGGTCCTACTTGTCTTTTCTCTTCTGATCTTATTTTTCAACTTCTGCCTGAGATTGAGATCATACCATATTCATCCTTCTCTTTACAGCTTATTTCACGTAAGACACCTTCTTCAAGCTCCATCCAAGATGGGCTGAAAACAGTGAAATCACCATTTTTAACAGCTGAGTAGTATTCCATTGTGTATATATACCACAACTTGCTGAGCCACTTATCTGTTGTTGGATACCTGGCTTGCTTCCAGATTTTGGCTACTACAAACTGGGCTTTCAAGAACATAGGTATGCACAAATCTTTTTTGGATGGGTGTGTTGGATTCCTTAGAATATATTCTCAGGAGAGGAATTGCAGGATCATAGGGTAGGTCCATTTCTAGCCTTCTCAGAATTCACCAGACTGCTCTCCACAGGGGTTGGACCAACTGACATTCCCATCAGCAGTGCAAGAGTGTTCCTTTGACCTCACAACCTCTCCAGCATTTATTGCTGCTACCTTTTTCTGATGTATGACATTCTCACAGGAGTCAAATGGTATCTCATTTCTGCCTTTATTTGCATTTCTCTGATAATCAAAGACTTGGGGTGTTTTATCATGTGTTTCTTGGCCTTTTGGATCTCTTCTGTGGTGAATATTCTGTCCATGTCCTCTCCCCATTTTTGGATGGAGTTTTTGTTTTCTTGTTGCTAAGTTTGGAAAGTTCTTTATACATTATGGTTATTAGCCTCTTGTCTGATGTATGACATAGAAAGATCTTCTCCCATTCTGTGAGAGGTATCTTGGTTTGGGTATTGGTTTCTTTTGCCGTGCATAAGCTTTTTAATTTGATGTAATCCCATAGTTTATACTTGCCTTAGTCTTCTTTGTAATGGGATTCGTTTCATTGAAGATGTCTTTAAAATTTATGCAGAATAGAGTTCTGCTAATATTTTCCTCTAGGTATCTGATAGTTTCTGGTCTAACATGCAAGTCCTGGATCCACTTGGAATTTAGTTCTGTATTTGGTGAAATATAGTGGTTCAATTTCATTCTTCTGCATGTTTCAATCCATTTTTTCCAACACCATTTGTTGAAGAGATTCTTCATTCCCCATTTAATAGTCTGGACAACTTTGTCAAAGAATAGATGTCCATAGGTGTGGAGGCTTACTTCTGGGCTCTCAATTCCATTCCACTGGTCAGTGTTTCTATTCATGCTCCAGTACCAAGCAGTTTTGACGACAATGGCCCTATAATACAATTTGAGATCTGGGATTGTGATGCCTGCAGTTCTATTATTTCTTCTTCTCAAGATTGTTTTGGTAGATCTAGGTCTTTTCTGGTTCCAGATAAACATTTGTAGCATTTGTTCTATTCTCCTGAAAAAATGTGGTTGGAGTCTTTATGGGGATAGCACTAAATTTGTTTATGGCTCTGAGTAGTATATTCATTTTGATGATATTAATTCTTCCACTCATGAACACGGAATATCTTTCCACTTCATTGTGTCTTTTTCTATTTTCTTGAGTAGTGTCTCATAATTTTCAGTATATAAGACTTTCACTTCTTTGGTTAGGTTTACTCCTAGATATTTTATTTATTTTGTTGCTATAGTAAAAGGAATTGATTTCTGAATTTCTTCTTCTAACTTAGTGTTTGCACAGAGGAATTGATCAGGTCTTCTGAAAATATGGGGAGTTTGACTTATTCACTTCCAATCTGTATCCCTTTAATTCCTTGCTCCTGCCTGATTGCTATGGCAAGAACTTCCAACACTATGTTGAATAATAATGGTGATAGTGGGCATCCCTGTCTAGTACCTGATCTGGGGGAAAATGCTCCCAGTTTTCACCATTCTGTATGATGTTGGCTGTAGATTTGATATATATAGACTCCACTATCTTGAGGACTGTTCCATATATTCCCATTTTTTGTAGAGTTTTTAGCATAAAGAGATGGTAAATTTTGTCAAAGGGTTTCTCTGCATCTATTGATGTGATCATGTGGTTTTTGGTCTTGCTTTTATTGAGGTGGTGGATCATGTTGATTGATTTATATATATTAAACTAACCTTGCATCCCTGGGATAAACCCCATTTGGTCAAGATGAAAAATCTTTTTAACAGACTGCTGTATCTGGTTGGCTAGAATTTTGTTCAATATTTTAGCATCTATATTCATCAGAAATATTTGTCTGTAGTTTTCTTTTTTTGGTTGTGTCCCTGTCTGCTTTTGGTATCAAAGTGGTATTGGCTTCATAGATGCTGGAAGAGAGTATTCCTGTGTTTTCCATCTTCTGGAAGACTTTTAAAAGTAGAGGTATTAGTTTTTCTTTGAAGGTTTTGTAGAATTCATTTGTAAAACCATCTGGTCCAGGACTTTTATTCTCAAGAAGGTTTTTGATAACTGTTTCAATTTCATAAGCTGTGATGGGCCTGTTCATATTATCCAGTTCCTCCTTATTTAATTTTGGAAGTTCGTGGGTATCTAGGAAATCATCCATTTCTTCCAGGTTCTCTAGCCTGATGGCATAGAGAAGCCTCACATGATATGTTGAATTTCTTCACTCTCTGTTGTGATATCTCCTCTTTTACTTGCAATACGATTTATTTGGGTCTTCTCCCTATTTAGTTTTTTGAGTCTGGCTAAAGGTTTGTTTATGTTGTTCACTCTTTCTTAGAACCAACATTTACTTTCATTGTTCTTTTGTATGGATTTATTATTTTCAATGTTATTTTTTCTGCCCGAACTTTAGTTATTTCTGTCCTTCTGCTTGCTTTAGGGTTACTTTATTCTTTTCTTCTAGGTCTCTAAGATATGCAATCAGGCTGTTTATTTGTGCTTTGTCTTGCTTCCTAACGTGTGCTTGTATGGCTATGAACTTCCCTTTCAGTACTGCCTTAGCTGTGTCCCAAATATTTTGATAGTTTGTGTCTTCATTTTCATTGAACTCTCTCAAAACATTTTGATTTCTTCCATTATTTCCTCTTTGACCCAGTAGTTGTTAAGTAGTGTACTGTTG
Organism: Erinaceus europaeus; assembly: GCF_950295315.1. Taxonomy (NCBI): domain Eukaryota; kingdom Metazoa; phylum Chordata; class Mammalia; order Eulipotyphla; family Erinaceidae; genus Erinaceus; species Erinaceus europaeus. The sequence continues at coordinate 95,873,560 of NC_080163.1, forward strand.
AGCTTCCACATTTTGGGACTATTACTAATCTTTTGTTGATTGTTAAGTGTTAGTTTAATTCCACTGTGGTCTGAGAAGATGCTTGGGATTATTTCAATGCTCTTAAATTTGCTGATGCTGTCTTTGTGACCTAACATATGGTCTAGCCTTGTCAGGAAATTGTGAGGATGTGGTTGAGCTTGGCAGGGCTTGACTTGAGGGGACATCCATCCTGTCAGTCCCTCTCTCTCTACTGAGAAGTTGAGCAACGAGGGACAGAACCCCTCAAGGTTTGCCTCATCTTATCAGACTCCCTGCCTCACAAAGCACCCTGCATTCCTGATACAATGGCCTGCTCCCTTATTATCTACATAACCCCCACCCATTCCATTCCTTTGATCTATCTTGTTTCTACCCTCAAGACCCTCCCTGCCTGCAGGGTATTATTTATCCTACCAATTAAAACCCTCACAACAGTTGCTAAGGAAGCTCCTACCTCTCCTAGTCCCTTTTGCCTTTCTCTGCCCCTTTCTAAACCATGTCAAGAGATTTCTGTTTCCGACTTGTCACTTCCAGGTCTGACTCTTCAAAGCCTTGGCTTTTTGATGAATAAAGGATTGAATCCCCTGGGTCATTGCTCTTGCATAGCTGAGTGAGTAGCATCCCAGGCTGACTCTGGTCGCGATTTCTCCAACCCAGAGAGTACACGTCCAAGAAGCTAGTCTGGCATATCCTTGAGAATGACCCATGTGGACTTGAGTAAAATGTGTATTCCAGTTTCTTGGGGTGAATGACTCTGAAAATGTCCAATAGTTTTAGTTTTTCTATCTCCTTATTTAGCTCCCTCATTTCTTTATTGATTTCCTGCCTGGATGATCTGTCAAGTTGAGAAAATATGATGTTGAAGTCCCCTACTATGACTGTGTTACTGTTAATATATTGCTATAGTTCTTTCAGTAGATGTTTTATGTATTTAGATGGCTTCTCATTGGGTGCATAGATGCTAATAATTCTTAAGTCCTCTTGATTGGTTGATAGTCTGAGCATTAAGTAATGTTCATCCCTATGTTTTGTAATTGTATTTATTTTAAAGTCTGTCGTGTCAAATATGAGAATAGCTGATACTGACCTTTGTTGTGGGCCATTGGCCTGTATGATATTTTTACATCCTTTCACTTTGACTCTGTGCTTGTTTTGTTGAGTTAGGTAGATTTCCTGTACACTGCATATTGTTGGGTGTGTTTTCTGATCCATCTTCCTACTCTGTACCTTTTAATAGGTGGATTCAGGCCATTGACATTTATTGATATCAATGGTTGAAAATATTTCAATGCCATTCTTGTAGAATTTTAGAGTGTTCTGATATATGGCATATTTATGGTGGTCTGACTGTTTATAGGAAACCTTTCACAACTTCTTTCTGGACTGGCTTGGTAATAGTTGATTCTTTCAACTGTTGCTTGTCTGAAAAGGTTTTTATGCCTCCATCTAGTCTGAATTATAATCTAGAAAGATAAAGTAGTCTTGGTTGAAAGCCTTTCTCATTGAGCACTTGATAGATACCTTGTCATTCTCTTCTGACCTCTAGTATTTGTGTGGAGAAGTCTGCTGCTAATCTTATGGGTCTTCCTCTGTAGTCGACTCTTTGTTTTTCTCTGGCATCCTTCAGGTTCCTTATTTATTATAAGGATTCCTTTCCATTCTAATATGATGTGTTGGTGTCTTTAAGTCTGTGATAATTCTGTTTAGGACCCTCTGGGCTTCTTGTACCTTTATGTCTTTGATGTTGTCTAGACTAGAGAAGTTCCTACCGATTATGCCCTACAGAATGATTTCTTCCCCTCCCTCTCTTTCTTCCTCTGATAAGCCAACAATGTATATGTTATTTCTTTTGAAGTCATCCCATAGATCTCTGTTGTTGATATCAGTATCTCATAATGTCTTTTTTGAGATATATTACTTCTTTTTATTTGCATCTAATTCATCCTCCATCTTGTAATTTTGTCATCAGCCTCATTTAATCTATTCTCTTTACCCTGTACTGTTTTCTGAAGTTCATCTATTTTGTTACCCTGTTCTGATACTGTTTTTGCTTGTTCAGCTAGTTGTATTGTTAGCTCAGCTATTTTCAACTTTCAGCTCTGTAATAATCTTGAGATAGTGTTTTCTTCTAGAGTATCATTTGTTGTTTCTGCATTTCTGATGACAGTTCTTTCAAACTCTTTACTCACTCCTGTGACTATTTCCTTAAGCGTTTGGATGTTGACCTCACTATTTCACAATTTTTGGTGGGCTTTTAGCTGGACTCTTGTCCTGGTTCATTTCTCCAGTATTTCTTCTTGTTGGTTTAACCATTCTTTATAGTATGTTATGAGGTCCCTCTCTCAGTACTTTTCTAATTACTGATCACTCTTGCCTGGATTGACTTGTGTCTTAAGTAAGGTACTTAAAGGACTCAGTTGTGGAAATTAACAGTTGTTTCAATATTATTTTAATCCCTGAGTTGGAGCACAGTTCCTTTTAAAGCCTCTTTTGTTCTTTTTCTTCCCTGTATGCTATGGGAGCCTGAGGTATTTTAAATTATAAGTAGGTTTCTTAGCTTAATCCCTCACTCCTGACTAATACTCATATTCAAATACTTGCTGATTTTTAAAGGATTAATTCATAGTGTAAAACTCCTCCACTAGTTAAGCTCATTATTAAATTTAATCTTCATAAATGAGTTCTAAGCTAGTCCTGAGTAAAAAGTTTGCAAGTTCTACCACACAAGACCCTTTGACAATACTTTTTAAATATCCTAGACATAATGAAAATTTAAATCTGATGTTATTTTTGTATCCAATGGTATCATCATATAGAACAAAATATTATTATTGTTATGATTAATGAATGTGTTTACCCAAATACAATATTTGTCAAGTTTTATTTCCCTTTAAAACTGATTCCTTTTAGATTCAATTTGCTAAACATCAATAAATATAAAAATAATCATAAATTGAATCTCCATGCAAATGTGGCCTTTTCCTTATTCTGCATGAATGCACATTAATCAAACTACTGTGCCTTATTGTTGACATAGTGAAGTAACCAAGAAATAACCGTATTCTAATTGTTTTGTTATTTACCAGGGTCAAGATTCATTCCCCAACCTCAAGAAAGTTTGTAAAGAGTGCTATAGCTTAATGAAAGTTGGGCTTCTCTACTTATCAAAAACTATAGAGTAATTTGCATAAGCATCAATAAGGTCTTTGAAGAAACAAGTTCATTGCTATAAAAAGTGAGTAAGCTACTCCTAAACTTCTCATTCTCAGAGAACTTGAGATAAATGTGGTATCTGAAAATATATTCCAGTAATTTATTATTAAGAAAATAAGTGGCATGGTAATGTGTAAGAAATATTAGCTAATCTCATTACACTTAATCTTGCTCTATTCCTCTTCAGAGCACTAGTGTAATTGGTCTCAGATAAAGATTTGTAGAAATTCTGCAATAAATTCAGGATATAAACTTTCTTCAGTTATGTAAAAGTGAACTTTTAAAAAATTATTTATTTTAATGAGAGAGATACAGAAATACAGAGATAAATACATATAGAGGGACCAGTTTCTGTGGATTGAACCTGGAACCTTAGAATGCACAGGCATTAGAATCTTAGTGCAAAACCATTATACTATCTCCTCAGCCCTAACTGGGAGGTTAATTGGGTGGTTAGTAGTGTTTAGAGTACAGTTGGTGACATACAGGTAAAATTTCTCATCTTACCATTAAATTGTCTGTAAAACTCTCACATTCAGCCTGAGTCCTATTCTACCATCATGTACTAGGATCTTAATACCCTATGTCTCCTCCCTCCTCCCCCTAGAGTTCTTTACTTTGGTGTTTTACATCATACCAGCTTAATTTTCACTTTGAGTTTTCCCTTTTTGTTCAAGTCTCTTAAGTTCTTCCCATTAATGAGATCATCTCATAGTCATCCTTATCTTTCTAGTTTATCTCACCTAACATGATTCCTTTAAGATATATACAAGACGAGGCAAATGCAGTAGCTTCTTCATTCTTAACAGTTTAGTAGTATTCTGTTATGTATATACAAAACATTCTTAGCCACTTATGTTTTTTGGACACCTAGCTTGTTTCCAAGTTTGGGCTACTACAAATTATGCTGCTATTGCCATAGATATACATCGATCTCTTTAGGGAAATGTATTTGTTTACTTAGGATAAATACCCAGGAGAAGAATTTCTAGGTCATAGGGTAAGTACATTTCTAGCATTCTGACAGTTCTCCAGACTGCTCTCTACAGGGATTGGGCCAATTTGCATCCCATCAGAAGTGTAGAAGGGTTCCTTTACCTTTACAACCTCTCTCTCTCTCTCTCTCTCTCTCTCTCTCTCTCTCTCTCTCTCTTTCTCTCTCTCTCTCTTGCCTCTAGGGTTATCTATGGGGCTCAGTGCCTGCACTATGAAACCACTGATCCTGACAGTCCTCTTTTTTCCATTGTTGTTGCTGCTGTTGTTGAATACGTCAGAGATATATTGAGAGAGGAGGGGAAGACAGAGAGGTGGAGGGAATGATAAACACCTGCAAACTTGTTTCATCACTTGTGAAGAGACCATCCCCACACTGGAGATTTGGGGGCTCAAACCAGGATCCGTGCACAGAACAACTGTGGCAAACAAAAAAAGAATAAAAAAATCAAGGATGAATTAAAGAAAACTAAAAATATAGATTATGAGACACCAAAAACAATACCAGAGACAGTTTTAATTGTGGGGGCCAGTTTTCCTCTGTGCATTGGCCAGCAATTATGGAGGAGGGGGGAGACAGGCCAGCCTGGGGGTCCTGGGGACCCTGCTCATGAGGGTGAGTGTACAGAGAGAAATCATGACCTCTGGGAGAAGCTTCAGAGAGACATCTCATTTATTTGGGGGTGCAAGCAGGTAGATATACTCAAGGGTTAGGAAAAAAGGTTAAGGTAATCATTAATCCATACACAATACAGGGTTAAATCTTGACCTATCAAGTATTTGCTCATAACTGGAAAGTTACCATATAAGGTCTGGTCATGAGCTCATCATGCATAGGCAGGCTTTTTCTCTAAGGGTGAATTATGAGCACATAAGGGAAGGGGGGAAGAGGGCAGTTGAGCAAAGCCAGGATATTTGTTGGCCATATATGGTAATTCATGGCCTTTGTTCAAAGGGAATAATGAAACATGTGCAAGGGAGTTCTTGGTCTGGAAAAGTCCATCCATCTTAAGGTCATGAGGTAGAGTGGTGACTTGATTATCACCCCTTCTGTAAGGAGAGGGCTCGGGGTTGACACTCTCAGACTCTCATGGAGATAATGGCCTGGATTTCCCAGACAGTGGGCCTTTCCCCACATTGAATGATCTCAGAAGAAGCAATGTAAATATTATTGGTCTGCTAGAGGAAGACAGAGAAAAAGGGGAAGAAAAGATACTAGATGAGATATAAGCAGAAAATTTCCCCACTCTAAAGAATAGGAAATAAATAAAGATTCAAAAACCTTAGAGCCCCAAACAGAATCAACTTAGATCTATGTACATGAAAATACATCATAATAAAATGGCAAAAACTAAAGATAAAGAAAGGATCCTAAATAGTGCAAGAGAAAAACAGAATATATATAACATATATATATATATATATATATATATATATATATATATATATATGTGTGTGTGTGTGTGTGTGTGTGTGTGTGTGTGTATATGTAAGATTTTTAGCGGATTTCACCACACAACTCTAAAAGCCAGAAGGTAATGTCAAGATATATTGTATTCTGCTAGCCCCTACTTATTATTTGATATAGTTCTCTGTGTGGACGAGGACATCTGTTCAGAGTAGTTAAAAAACTGCCTTGAGAGGTTGAGTGCACAGGTTATAATGAGCAAGGACCAGGATTCAAGCCCCCAGTCTCTGCCTGCAGGGGGAAAGCTTCACAAGTGGTGAACCAGGGCTGCAGGTGTCTTTCTGTCTCTCTCCCTATCTCCACTCCCCTCTTGATTTCTGGCTATCTCTATCCAATAGATGAATAAAGATAATTTTTAAAGGATATGGTTTATTAAAAAAAAAAAGAAATAAGAAAAACTGTCCTGGGTCTCTGGTTAGCAAAATAAATTAAGTGTGAAAAAATTATATGTCTACATACAAATCTATGAATTTTCTCCAAATTCCTGCTGCCTTTCTGTTTTTATGAGAGGGTATTCAAGTGCTATGAAATCTGCATCTACATTAAAATGTAAAAATCTTTGATTTATTATTCTACTTTTAATGATTTGGCTACAGCATTTCACCACTGTCAAATTTTGATTTGTTTGTTTAATTTGCTAGTTCTCTGGAATGAATTTCCTGCTGTGTAATTGTCTACTGTAACTTTTTAAGTAGTAACATATCTTAAAGACAGTGATGTAGAAATTGCTTCTGAAATCAGTGATTCAGCTTTCAGACTGTGTGGATTTTTTATCTTTTACTTTGTAAGATGCTTGATGCAGATTGTATAATTTAATTTGTTATGGTTATAAAATTTTGTTTTAAGGCATTGTACTGTTTTGTAGGAGTTTTCACAGAAGCCACTGGTATTTATGGTCTCTACTCTCAGGATGGCATTCTTCTTACTTCCTCTATTTGAGAAAAAAAATTGTTTTCTTTTCTAATGCACATCTCTGTTCATAAAATGCTAACATGAATTGTGACCATTGGAGATGAATTTTGTGGCTTTAGGAGTTGTTATTTAAATGAAACAAGGTACTCCTTAAGCAGGACTTGAGTATCTTTTTTGTATAGCATGATCTATCCTTTATTTATTTTTCTTTTTAAAAAATTTTATTAGTGGTTTATTATTTATTTACAAAATTATAAAGTAACAGAGGTATAGTTCCACAATATTCCCGCCACCAAAGTTCTGTGTTTCCATTCCCTTCATTGGAGACTGCAGTAGTTCTCCCAAGGTCTTGGATATGGGTTGCCTATTATTTCTATCTCTCTCTCTCCATATATATTCTCCCTGTGGGCCTGCTTTTTTGTCCTATCTAAGTCAAACCTACACCTACTACTACTTCTGTGTGTACTTCCTTTTTTTCTCTTCTCTCTCTGGGTCTTGATGAAATTAGAGTTTAGAGCCCTCTAATTATTCATATTTTAATATAATTCTTAACAATTCATGTCGTTGCTTTTCAAGTATGTCATTACCAATTGCATAATAATTTATATCTAAAGAAACATGAGTAATGCTTGTCTGCTTTAGTGTCTAATTAATCTGCAGTGTACTACTTAATAGTTTAAAATACTACACACAAGCATACATACATATACTCACACACCACACACCGGGTTAGAGAGTACAGTATCCATTCTTGGCAGTTCTATCTAAGGACAGTATTTTTAGATATTAAGAGGTTTTGTTGTAGAACAAAGCAAAAAACAAAAATTAACAATTTTGTTAATTGCTCACTGTTGATCATTGATTTTGTTAACTGTTCATTTTATAGTGATATCTCTGTGATTTTATATCTGGAACATGAGTATTTAATACTTAAGAGTTATATTATTAGTTGTACATTGGTTAGATAGGTTTTATTAAATCACAAAATATGACCATGTGATTTCAATTGTAGATACTTTGCATAGTATATAGTCATATATTTTAAATGTATAGGTTTTTAAGATTTATTTATTTTTCTTTTTATTTATTTATTTTCCCTTTTGTTGCCCTTGTTATTTAACATGGTTGTTGTTATTGATGTCGTTGTTGTTGGATAGGACAGAGAGAAATGAAGATGGGAGGGGAAGACAGAGAGGGGGAGAAAAAGACACCTGCAGACCTGCTGCAGGTGGGGGAGCCAGGGCTTAAACCCTGATCCTTAAGCTCGCCCTTGCGCTTCGTGCCACATGTGCTTAACCCGCTGCACTACTGCCGGACTCCCAAGATTTATTTATTTTTTTTAAATGAGATAGAGTTACATGAAAGAGAAGAAAAGCCAAGCCAACCTTCTGATATTGCTGAACTGAGAATAAAGTTGGGGAGCTCAGGCATACAAGTCCAGTGCGCTACCAGCTGAACTGTTCCTTCAGCTGATTTTTTTCAGTGTATAATTTTGGTTGGCATTTAGTCATTCTGGAATTTAATTAACCATTAATATTTCATAATCCAAAAAATAAACAAACTAGCATAGTGAACATAATAACTAAAAGAACATTGCCATATGATTTTTTTCTACTGTTATCCAATATCATACTTTTCTTAACCTTTATTTTATTATTAAAAACCTGGTTTAACTGTTTGCTCATGTAGAAAAAATTAATTACGGAATATGAGTATTCTATTGGAGCCCCAATGTAGGCCTGTTTCCTAGTACCACAGAAAGTCAAACACTACCTCAAGAGCTTTACAAGAAGGCAAAGTTTCTTATTAGAGTCTATAGTATATTGGCAATAGGATGATTGCTCAGATTTATGTCCATGGGTAAGGGGATAACTGTGCAGGCTAAAATAGGGATTGAACCATCTATCTTGTCTATTTCTTGAAAAGCTGGAGGTGAGTATTAGGACAAGCAGAACTGGGTCCTTGGGTGCATCAGGTCATACATTTCTGATGGTGTATCTCTGTGTATCTTACTTAAGCCCAACTTCTACAGGTTTAAAACTTCTAGTTATTTTAAAGTAAAACAGCAAGCAAAATAGGTTGAGGTTATTTAAGTGAATTGCTATTTGTAAGAGTTACTGCATTTTGTTGGACCCAAATTAATTTTGTGCCATTTTAAACCCTCTGGAGTCATATCTAATAGCCCCGACCCTTTGGAGCTACAGTTTCATTTTACTGCATTTAAAGTTCGCTGTGGGGAGTCAGGCTGTAGCTCAGCTGGTTAAGTGCAGGTGGTGCAAAGCGCAAGGACCAGCATAAGGATCCCGGTTTGAGCACCCCGCTCCCCACCTGCGGGGGAGTCTCTTCACAAGCAGTGAAGCAGGTCTGCAGGTGTCTATCTTTCTCTCACCCCTGCTCTGTCTCCCCTTCCTCTCTCCATTTCTCTCTGTCCTATCCAACAACAATGACATCAGTAACTACAACAATAAACCAAGGGCAACAAAAGGGAATAAATATTTTTTTAAAAGTTCACTGTGAGGAAATTTTCAATAGAGCACTAGTTTTTGTGTGTGTGTGTGTGTGTGTGTGTTTTATTTTATTTGATAGAACAGAGAGAAATTGAGAGGGAAAGGATTGATAGGAAGGGAGAAGGAGAAGGGGGTTGGGCGGTGGAGCACCATGTTAAGACACATAGTTATGAAGCACAAAGAGCCACGAAAGGATCTAGGTTGGAGTTCCCTGCTTCCCCATCCACGGAGGGTGGTGGTTGGTGGGGGAGTGGTTGGGGGACTCACCTCACAAGTGGAAAAGAAGGTCTGCAGGTGTTTATCTTTCTCACCCCATCACTATCCCCTCTCCTTCTCAAATTCTCTTTGTCCTATCCAATGGGGAAAAAAAGGAAAAAAGTGGCCACCAGAATCAGTGGATTCATAGTGCAGGCACCAAACTCCAGCGATAACCTTGGAGGCAAAGAGAGAAAAACAGAGAGATATAACTATAAGATACATGAATATTGGGAGTCGGGCTGTAGCGCAGCGGGTTAAGCGCAGGTGGCACAAAGCACAAGGATCTGCATAAGGATCCCGGTTCGATCGAACCCCGGCTCCCCACCTGCAGGGGAGTCGCTTCACAGGCGGTGAAGAAGGTCTGCAGGTGTCTGTCTTTCTCTCCTCCTCTCTGTCTTCCCCTCCTCTCTCCATTTCTCTCTGTCCTATCCAACAACGACAACAACAATAAAACAACAAGGTCAACAAAAGGGAATAAATAAATAAAATAAATATTAAAAAAAGATACATGAATATTTTCTCTAAACCAAGAGAGCTCTTCTTTTCCACCCCCATTTTGTTCCTTCTAACAAACAGTTCAGTTTTGTAGTAATTAATGCCTATCTCTTACCACTATCTGCTATCTTGACTCATTGTCTTTAGATCTGTGACACTTTTCCCTGGTGACAATTTACACAGTCCTCCACGGATGATTCATTGGCTCATGATATTGCTTCTTGTGTTATTCAAGCAAAGGAAAACTGCCACTGCCTTCTCTGTTATCCTCAATTCCTAAGGAAATATCTTGTCAAAGGACTGATGCTCAGTAACTTCCTATTTTTCTTATGATTTCAAATTCTCCCTGATCATTGGAAGTGTAATGAGATCAGAAAATGATCAGTAATGATTAGTACATGCAAATACCCCTCCATAAGAAAAAAAATGATAATCACAACTAGTGCTAAATGAGCCAAACACGTTACACACAATGGACTAATTTCATACAGCCTGGCAAAAAGAAGTAGAATAGATATAGTGATGATGACAATGCAATACCGTGCAATTTCATAGGGTTTTATACTTCCTAGGTACCTTGATATAAAAGACTCCTCAGAACACATATTTCTAGAAGATGGATCCTGAAACTCAAACAAGCAGTAGTAGTATAGGAAAATATTTTGCACTTATCATTACTTAGAAAAAAAAGTTGTTTGATATCTTAGGACAGCTCATTTTGTCTTCAAAACAGGATTTCACTCAAAAACTAAAGATGGTTTCACTGCTGATGTCTGCTCATTTACAAAGTTGAAATTTTCTGTGTTGTTAATAAATTATCACTTCTTGAAATAATTGATATTATCACTACTTTTATATCACAATTGCTAGACTATCTCTGGTACAAATTTTGTATTAAACAATCTAAGAAAATTGCACAGAATATAATATCTTCAGCATAGACTTCTTGCAAAATTAACTTATGATATGGCATTAGAATAACCAGCATATGTTTAAATGCTGATACAGCTGATTTATTTGCTCTGTGCTAACTACCAACTGTATTTCTAAAAAGAAGAACGTCCTCATACATTGCCTAAAACCCATTTCAACCTTTTGGCAGTAGCAAGGGTAAAGTGGATGATGTGTGTATACAGGAAATAATTCCATTTAGATTGTTAATTCATTCTGGATAAGAATTCTTTTATTGACCACTTTGAAAGTTTTCTTCTGACACTTCATGATTCACTAAGGCCCTCAAGGATCAAATTTTCATCTATAAATGTTAAATAAATTATATTATAAGCCAGTCTATTTTTATATTTTTACATATCTGGTCCCTGTGTTTCTCCCTATGGGTAAAGCTATTATATAAAGGACAAAGAAAATAGCATCTACATGAGGTTCTTTTCTTAGTTAAGGAAAAAGATGACTGAGATTTTGAAACAGCAGGACTAAAGTTATCTCCTTAAATAATAAGGCACCAACTCAAAACTACATTAGCATTCTTCAGAAAGCTGCTGAGGAGCTGATTTACAACAAACTTTAGATAATCAGATCATCAGTTGACTTCACTGGTGACAGTTTGATTTGTTTTACAAAAGAAAAAATGTCCTAGCAACAAGTATCTCCCAGAGACATTGATGGGAAAAATAAAACTTTTACTCAACACAGAATATTTTTACATCAGCAAATTCTGTACTGTATGGTATAGACAGCAGCCTGTGATCATCCCCTTGACATTAAAGAGTTTTGCTGGTATGAACCAATGGCAGACAAGTAATATGTTCTGAGTATTTAATTCACACTTCTTGATTTTTACATATTGTAGCCTCAGAAAATATTTAAAAGTTGTTCAACTTAGCAAGTATTTTGTACAATTTCTGGCCACAGGCTTTACATCAGAAAAGGATAAAGTGGTTGCTCAGGTGTGTTTACCAGTTAAGCAAGTAGTTAGGTATAGTTTGGAAGACTAGAGAGAATTATTCTTCAAAGTCAGGTGTTTACTTCACAGTTTTTATTTCTCTCAGGGAATAAATTATAACAGCACTAGTTAGTCAATAAACAATAATAATAAAAAAAACACCCCAAATGATTTCAGATACTCTCAATCATGGGAATAAAAGCCGGGATCTTTATGCCGGTCCTTGTGCTTTGCACCACGTGTGCTTAACCCGCTGTGCTACCGCCTGACTCCCATTTTACAGGGTTTTTGTTAGAATCAGAACATGCAAAAAGCACCTGTAACTGAAACAATGAACCCTTCACTTATTGACCTACTTGTTTATAGACCACCTTGAGTTATGACCAGCTCTCTGATAAGTTGGTAAGGAGAAAACTTTGGTTATTCAAAACAGTAGTTTAAACAGCTCAGCTTCAAGTGACTCATCTCACATAGCCTCTCTCAGTTTGTCTTGTTCACGAAGTCAGTTGGTGTGCACTATAGGAGCATCATGTCTATATAGTTGTATTTTATTATTTACTCCACAGTACAATTTCACATTTTATTACAGTAGAGTAGGAAATAAACTAATATATATTTAAATATATTAAAAAGCTAAAAGTGATGCAAAGATGACATTAAACTATCTAAAAATGGTTGGCAAATCCACTACCAGTGCATTACATTATGCCTAAAATACCAGTAAAAGGCAATTTCTCATTTACTGACAAATATGTTTATTGACTAGGTTTCAGGAGTAGAATTTGATCACTGAGGACTAAGTATGCTACAGAAGTGATAGTCATTGTTATTATTACTAGATCCCCCAAATTCAAAGCTAAAGTAAAAGAGATGGCATCAGACTATATACAAGTTATTGCCAAGTAAATATTTACCAGCAATAGATGCTTTGAAGATTCAGAAAATTCAGAACGTGTCAAGCGAAAAGCATTATAGGATACTTTGAAGAACTGGTAGAGAGATAGCCAGGGTGGTAGTGGATTAATACATGAACAAAATTTAGGGTCTGAGTGGAATGGTTCATAAATGATTCAGATTAGTGCAAAAGAATCTTTAAACTGTTAGTTCATTCTACGTTCTTGGCTCTGACAAAAAAAAATACATCATTAAGTTTTCATGATTGTTTTGAAAGAGTATTTATAATGTTTATTGACCTGTGGAGTGTTTTATGGTTCTAATAACAGACAGTACTTGAATATAGAGCTATTTTGCCAGACTAGTATATACCTGAAACTCCACTTTGGAAAGTAGAGTCTAGCTTGGCCTAAAATCCTAATTCTTTGGTCCAAATGTGATAGTTTAATTTGGAAAACATATCTTGTAATACTTTGTAAGAAAATTAACATAGTCATAGGGTGAGGTATATCAGAGATGTGTGTTGCTTTTGACCACTTCTAAAGTTATTTCTTACAAGTTTAAAATTACTACAATATTCACAAACTTAGAAGCTTGGAGAAATGTGAAAAGTGTGTGTATGTATTTGTGTACATGCGTTCATATATGGAAATGTCAGTGTTCTAGGACAATTTTGTGGAATAGCTCTATAACCCTTTGCTCTCCTATGAAGGAAAACTAATATATAAGAAGGATTCCTCACACTTCTGTATCTTTCTTTGAGTCGTATGAAAACTAAATAGGAAGTGAAAAGTGAAAGTCCCTTGCTTTGACATTTCTACAAAGATTAATAAAATGGACTAGATCACTATTACTGAGAGTCATATTATATTTCTTATCTGTGAGATGATCTCCCCTCAGCTTCATTTTCTTCCTCTTTCCCTTTGCAGGATTGCTAGAGGGATCTTTTTTCAACATAAATCTGATCATGTCACTCCTTGCCATGTCACAGAAAGGGATGGTTCACCTTCCCTTCAACATATAATCCAAAACTCCTTAGACTCATAAGAAAAGCTTTCAGAGTTGTATCTCTATCAACCGACTCAATTTGTATTCTCTCATTACCACGCAATATACACATTGTGCTCAATCATAAAAGAGTGCTTGCATCTCTAAACAGCATGTGCTTCTCCAACCCCAGCATGGTCCATGCTTGTTTTACTCACATTTTTCTCAGCTCACAGTGGTTTTTTTTGTTTGTTTGTTTGTTTTTTATACTTCAAAGCTCAGTTTTAGCAATGTCTCTTTCTAGAAGCCTTTTGTGAAACAGTTCTTCTTCTTCTAGCGTTTGCCCTTCTTCTGTAGCCAGTCAACAGCATCAGGTTGAGCCTGATGTAAAGTTTCGAGACCTCCTTTGAATCTGGAGAGGTGGCAGTTGTTTACTATGTGGGTCATAGTCTGTCTGTAGCCGCAGGGGCAGTTTGGGTCGTCTCTGGCTCCCCAGTGATGGAACATAGCGGCGCACTGGCCAGGGCCTGTTCGATAGCGATTGAGGAGGGCCCAATCATAACGTGCTAGGTCAAAGCCGGGTTGACGCTTGCAGGGGTCTGTGATGAGGTGTTTGTTCTTTACCTCAGCTACTCCAGAGTAAGACAATGAATATATGCATACAACTACATGCCTGTAGAAACATTCTTTCGGGAGTTGGATGGTAGTGCAGCGGGTTAAGCGCACCTGGCGTGAAGCGCAAGGTCAGGCATAAGGATCTTGATTCAAGCCCCCGGCTCCCCACCTGAAGGGGAGCCGCTTCACAGGCGGTGAAGCAGGTCTGCAGGTGTTTGTCTTTCCCCCTCTCTGTCTTTTCCTCCTCTCTCCATTTCTCTCTGTCCTATCCAACAATGATGGCATCAATAAAAACAACAATAATAACTACAACAACAATAAAAACCAAGTGCAACAAAGGGAAAATAAATCAATAATTGTAAAAAAAAGAAACATATTCTCTCTCTCACTCTCTCTCTCCTTCTCCCTCTCTCTCTCTTCTCTCTCTCTTTTTCTCTCTCTCTCTCCCTCTCCCTCTCCCTCTCCCTCTCCCTCTCTCTGCATTTTCGTCCCAGTCATATCAAACCCATGGCAATCTGAGAAACTCATCTTATTTAAGCATACAATATATAAAATAGTAAAGTGTTCTAATAACTTGAGAAAACATGTCTTTTTACCTCTGTCAATATTAAGCAGTGCAACATTATATGTGTTCTAAAAAAAAATATGTACATGAGAGAAATAGAAGACCAGAGCATTACTCCGGAGCATGCAATGATCAGATGCCAGGGAGTGAAGGTAGTATTTGAACCATGCTAATTTGGCCTTATACTCCCTTCTCCATCTCCCAAGCCCTACTTGAGTTCTTAGAGTCCCATGGAGCAAATTAATTTTGTCAGTTTCTTTCACTTGTATATGTATGTGAAATTTACTAATTCTAGATGGAAAAACTTGATGCTTCTAAGTTGAAGAGGTTTTAATTTAAGAATGATTTATTGGTATGTAATTATGGCATAGGGAGAAGCATAGTAGATTTTGGTTAGATCATCAGTACTTCTTAGACACCATATAATAACCTCTCAGTCATTTTTATTTTTAAACAACTTGCATTTATTTTAAGAGAAAAGCTATGACAATTCTGTTCTTCTGTGCCTTCAAGAATTAATTTTATTGTCAATTAAATATAAAAATGACATACAGTCTGTAAGTAAGTTTGTATTTTTACAGATAATGAACATTATGAATATGATTTAAACCTATAATTTTTGGATGCTTTATTTTCTGATAGAGACAGAAATTGAAATTGGAGGAGGAGGTAGAGAAGGAAAGAGAAGGAGAGAGAGAGATTGGCCTGCAGCCCTGCTTCACCAGTCATGAAGCTTTCCAACTGCAGATAGGGACCAAGGGCTTAAACCTGGATCCTTGAGCACTGTAACATGTCCCAAACTAGGTGTGCTACTACCTGGCACCTAGACCTATAATTTCTGAATCAGCTTTAAGTTTTTCTCTTTTGAGTGTGTGTATGTGTATGGGTGATAAACATTTCTATTTTTTCTTTTTATTCATTTATTATTTTTAATTTAATTTATATTTATCACTTTATTGAAGGGATATTGATTTACAGAATTTTTTTATTGAGAGTTAATAGTTTACATTATAGACTTTAACACATAGGCATAACCTCTCATCTCACCATAATAGGTGCTAGGACACACAAGACCCCCAATGTCCCTTTCTCTCCTTCTCCAGAGTATTTTGCTTTGGTGCAATATGCCACACTCAGTCCAAGTTTAATCTTATATTTTTCTTTAATGTTCTTTATTCTTAAGTTCCACTTATAAGTGAGGTCATTTGGTATCTGTCTTTTTCTGCCTTATCTCACTCAACATAACACTTTTAAGTTCTAACCAAAATGTTGCAAAGGAAACAACAGTATCATTTTTTACCACTGCATAGTATTCAACTGCATGTATGTACCATGACTTTCTTAGCCATTCATTTGTCCTTGGGCATCTGGATTGCTTCCAGATTTGAACTATTACCAATTGTGCTGCTGTGAACATAGGTGTGCATAGGTCTTTCCTGGGTATATCCCCAGAAGAGGGATTGCTGAGTCATAAGATAGGCCCATTTCTAGTGTTCTGACAAATCTTCAGACTTTTCCATAGGAGTTTCACAAAGGAAAGGAAGATTAAGTTTAGGGAGGTTAAATAACTGAACTACCAATGGATCAAATGTGCCTTTACCTTCCAGAAAGAGAAATGCTGAGTATCACTGAAAGGCATATGTTTATTCATGACTCTAAATACTATAACCTTAAAAATTAATTGCCACCACCCCTGATTGTGGTGGTTTGCAGTCCAGCATATTTTCCTATATCTCCTTGTAATTTTTCCAAATAATTTGCAGATCACTTTAAATAAGTATCTTAGTGCAACATTATGTTTCCTGTTCTGTTTATATTAACTCTGAATGACTTTCTGTGTTAGTGCTCACTCTCTCCCTCTCTCTCTCTCTCCCTAATTGTACTGTCTCTTTTGGAAAATTTACTACTTCAGAGAATGTGCATAATGGACTAATTTTTTACCCTGTGTAACTCCAGATGAAATGTCTACAGACTAATAGAGCAATCAGAACTGCCCTTCTAAACCAAATAGTACTTAAGGAAGGGATTTGAGGGCCCATGGCACCTATCTTTCTTGTTACTCACTAATGCATCTTTTCATAAAATGGATACTTTGTTTAAAACCTGCCTCAACTCCTGCTGCTTGTTCTCCCCTACACATCAAATCATTCACCTCTACTTATGGCATAGTGGTTTATGAAGAAACTATGGTGACCAGGTTATTCATGCACTGGTTTTTAATGAAGTGATGAAGCATCAGTATTGGTTGACATCAAAGGCTTTTGAGAAAACCTTTGGTGAAATAGCCACAGGGTAAAATGTAAATGGAAGCAGATGACCTTGCAAATCCCTGGGCTTACTCCCAGGAGGGAATCACATTCTTTTTCCTCCCACCTCTTTTACCACCACTATTTTTATCTGTGGCCTATCCACTCTGTATGCCCCACTTCACTGCCCCCCCCCCAAGAAAAATATACCTCAGATCTTCTCAAATCCCACCTTTTGAAATTGGTTGCAGTTAACTTCCTCATAGTTGGGGGGTCAATTTTCAGTCTACCAGCATTTGTACTGCAAGACTTTGTCCTTAAATAAATCTCCTTGATTTAACAAAGACAAAGCTCTAAATGAACTCTGTTCAGACTGAATCTAGTATAATTTACTTTTCAATTTCACACCCAAAGATTCTGTAATGGGGGAATGTAGGCAGTTAAGTTTTCAGTCATACCAAATGGATTCTTAATATTTAAAATCCATCCGTTTACATACAAAGAGTAAATGCCTGAAAATGAGATTTCTGAAATGCAAATGAAGAGCTACAAGACTTATTTCTGCTTGGGAAAATTCAACAGTTTTCTGACAAAGGGGAATAATAATAGCGCCTGTAGAATCCAATAGTAGTATAAACAATGTTTGATCCAATAGTGCATGATATGTGTATGGGGAAATCTGTAGACTCTTATTTGTTATGACTGTATCATGAAATGCTTCATGAATCTGAAGAGACAAGAGACTCAAATTAGCACAGTATTTTGAAAATAATTGTAGCAGTTCTGTGATACCATGACTTACAGAGACAGCAATATAATTTAAGAGCCTAAATATAAATCAAGTAAGGGTGGTTTCCATAGCCATTCATGGAGTACCAAGGTATAGTAATGTCTCCACTAAAATAGGGTTACTCCAGAATTTAGCTGCATTTCCACACCCCACTCCTCTTTCTCTCCTCCAAAGTTAACTTAATGAGAGGCTTTTCTTAGAATCATCAAAATTTGGTCTGTGAACCTACAACTACAGTCATTATTTTCTAGTCCCCTATCTTGACCAAACCCTTTTTCTCAGTTTGTTACCATCCCCCCTATTTCTTGGTTGAAGGTGGCCCTTTGGTGCAAATGCTTCTTCCTTTGTTTGCTTATCCCTCTGTTGAACTACAGTAAACTCACTTGTCCTTAAATAAATCTCCTTGATTTAACAAAGACAAAGCTCTAAATGAACTCTGTTCAGACTGAATCTAGTATAATTTATTTTTCAATTTCACAATTCAATTTTTTATGTATTTTGGAATACATAACTAGAAAAGCCCTAACAATTAAAAGGAAATGGTATGCTATACCTGAAGCCCTCTTGTCAGCACTACCTCCTCTCCTGCAAATTTTTTTTTTTTGCTGTTTAGTACTTTTTTTTTTTTTTAAAGAAAGGAGACAGAGCGGTACAATTCCACACAATTCCCATAACCCGATCTCCATATCCCATCCACTCCCCTTCCCATTCTCTATCTCTCTGCGAGTATGGATCCCGGGTCTTTGTGGGTTGCAGAGGGTGGAAGGTCTGGCTTCTGTAATTGCTTCCCCGCTGAACATGGGCGCTGACTGGTCGATCCATACTCCCAGTCGGCCTCTCTCTTTCCCTAGTAGGGTGGGGCTCTGAGGAAGCAGAGCTCCAGGACACATTGATGGGGTTGTCTGTCCAGGGGAGTCTGATTAGCATCTTGCTGGCATCCAGAATTTGGTGGCTGAAAAGAGAGTTAACATACAAAGCCAAACAAATTGTTGAACAATCATGGACCTAAAGACTGGAATAGTGCAGATGAATTGTTGGGGGGGGTATTCCCTGCATGCTCTTGTGTATTTCTGCTTTCAGGTATATATTTTTCCCCTAGTTTATGGGCACGTGTGAACCTATGCTCTATCTCAGGGGACCTGGACTATATCTAGGTTTGGGGACTTTACTGGGGAGTGGACCACCTGGAATGGAATTAGAGAATACTATGAAAGGAAAGGTCTCACCCGAGTGATGAAGCTGAAGGGTTGTCATTCCACACCTGAAATCTCTGGTCACAGTCTGAAGTGAAGCATGCTGGGGTGGCACTTGTTGATTAGGTTGCCATCTGCGGATGCACTATTATTTGATTTGAATTGAGAGCAGCATGCAGAAAAGTGGGCCCCATCCTAAGGTTCCAGGATTTGGGGAAATATGGGTTCTATAGTGGAAATGGAGGTTCCTATTGTCTTAGGGTTCAAGAAGACAATGGATAGTTAATGTTATCCTCACATTATTTGGTGACAGGGTTAACTTTGGAAAGTCCCTTTGTTAGGGTTTGGGGTATAATACCCAGCATCTTGTATATAGCTGTGCTACCAGTTGCTTCTGTTCTCCCTGGTCTAGGCTTTTGGGAGAGAAAACATATCAAAGACAGCCTATGTATTAAAAAGACTCAGTCTGTGTTTTAAGAAGTTCTAGACATATGATCAAATTTTCCCTTCTCATATTAATTAAATAGTGGTTTATATGTTTACACTTTAATAGGATTGTACATAAACACCACTTCCACCACCAAAAGACTGTGTCCCATCCCCACCCCCCCGTCCCCCCCCCACCCCCGCCTAGCCTGGAAGCCCAATGGCCACCCTCCCCTTCACCAGGGTGTTTTTACATTGGTGCCCTGCTCTCGATTTAATCAGATCCTGCTTTTAGTTTCCCTTTCTGTTCTTCTTTCTCAACTTCTGTTGATGAGTGGGGACATCCCATACTCATCTTTATCTTTCTGACTTAGCTGACTTAACATAATTCCTTCTAGCTCTGTCCATCTCCTGCAAATTTTTAAAGGATGATAAGATAGTTAAAATATATTATTGTTGAAAGAGTTTTCTAATGGGAATTTTTTGCTTCATGTTCAGATTTTTATTGAGCCTGGATGAAGTTTATATCTCTATCTATGTATCTATGCATATGTGCATTATATGTCTTTATTTGTTCTAACACCAGTTTTAACCTATTCTGAATTTGATGAAACAACCAGAGGAGTTTTGTTGCCTGCTGAGGTTGACATTTTGATATTTCTTTGTGACAAATACAGAAGGAGCATGTATGGCTAACTTCCTATGCATTTCTTCCCATAAAATAAATAAATGACAAATTATTCCAGAAGCATATTTCATTTTTTGGCCAGCATTTTTATCCTGGGAATTTTCATTTGAGCATCTTGAGTCTAATTCAATTCTAATTAAAATAATAGTCATTAAGTGATTGCCCCAGGGTTATGTGATAAATTATATTAAATTGAAAAAAGATACCCCCCCACTCACAGGGTGTTTGTATTATAAAAAGCAGAGTAATAGAAAATATTTCCTTTTCTTTGATGTTTGTAATATTCTGCTTGTTGTTCTATTATCTGTTCTATCATTTATAACTATCTCAAGTACAACATGCAGCAGAATTTTATTGTTTTATTCTTTTCTTATCATATAGTTTCTAAATTTGTCAGCTTTAACACATCCTATGGACTTATTAAATATTTAGTTTCCCTCAATCAGGAATCATGTATATCTATTAGCTTTTAAGGAAATATTTTACTTCACTGGATATATTCTATGTACTTATCAACAGTGGAGATATTGAAATCATCAATGATACTATCTAATTTCAGTCATGATAAAAAAAAAAAAGAAAGAAAATTAGTACTTGTTTGACCACTCCTGGCCAAAATTAAAGTGTCTGAAAAATACATCCTGTGACTCTTGATGGTATGAACTAATGCTTTATTTATTAACTAATTTATTTATGCCACCAAAGTTATCTCTGGGACTCAGTGACTGTGCTGCAATTCCACTGCTTTTGGTGATCATATTTTTCCTTTTGTATTTATTCTTTTTCTCAGTAGAGACACAAAGAAATGGAATGGGAAAGAGAGAGACAGAGAGAGAGAGAGAGAGAGAGGAGAAAGGAGAGACTTGCCTATAGCATTGTTCCAATGTTCATTATGTTTTTCCCCTGCAGGTGAAGACCCCAGGGCTTGAACCTGGGTCCTTCTGCATGATAATGTATATGTTCTATATACTCACCATATATATATATATATATATATATATATATATATATATATATATATATTCAAAAGGTAGACACACCAATTACCTACTAAGTATTCTTTGTTTTATTCCACCACCCTTGAGATGGACAACATTAGGGAAACTAAAAAAATGACACTATACATGAAGCTACTCTACTATGTTACTCTACTATGTTCTCCCTACTATGTTACCATAGTGGTATATGAGCTTTCAACTTGAAAAAGCTTTGAGTGGTTAATGTTGGAAATCAGGCATTTTAATGAACATCAATAGTCTCCCTTGTATCACAGTGTTAAGTCTTCATTGATATACTGATATGGCTATTCCCTTTATATCAGTATATTCATAGGGTATGGAAAATCCAACACTATAGTATTTTACCTTTAGGGGTCCTGGGTGGTGACCCTCTTGGTTGAGTGCATACATTACCATGTGTGAGGAGCAGGTTTTGAGCTCTACCCTCCACCTGCAGGGGGAAGCTTCATGGGCACTGAAGCAAATCTGCAAGTGCCGTTCTTTCTCCCTCTCTATCTCTCTTTGCCTCTCTCAATTTCTATCTGATCTATCAAATTTTTTTTAAAAATAGGAAAAAAAATGGGCACCTGTAGTAGTAGATTCATAGTGTAGGCACTGACCCCTAGCAATAAGCTTGATGAAAAAAAAAAAATCTTTTACCTCTAGTGAAAATCTATACTTATTGTTTATTTAAGCATATATTTTCTTTTTTCACCAGCACAGTGCCATTTTATGTCACCAGTGGGCATTGGGCCCCTAGAGTTTATTAAATATTTACTGTGTTTTTCCCTGCTTTATTTCTTAACTCTTACATATGAGTAAGATCATGCAGTATTTGTTTTTCTCCTGGCTTATTTCACTTAGCATAACCACCATCTTTATAGAAGCAAAATACAAGACCTTTCCTTAGAGCTGTGTAGCATTCTAGTGTGGATACTAAATCTTCTTTATCCACTCATCTGTCAGTGGACATCTAAGTTGTTTCCAGATATTGACTTATATGCTGATATGTTAACATAGGTATGCATATATGCATATATTTCATTGGATAAATATTTATGTGTTTTTTCGATAGATGCCCAGGATATATATTGCCATATTATATGGTAAATAAACTTTTTATTTCTTAAGATATTTTCATACTGTTTACAAAGAGGTTGAAACAATTTACATTTCTGTCAGTAGTGTAAATATTTTTCTTTTTTTATACATCATCAACAGGACTTAGTTTCTGTCACAGCTAATGTAGGTCATTCTCAAATGTGTGATGGTATCTTGTGGTTGTGTTGACTTGTTTTTCTCTAGTAATGAGTGATAGTATTTTGGCACTGTTTGTGTATTATCATTGGTGAATTGTCTATTCAAATCTCCATTTTGATGGGGTTATTTATTTTATCTTGTGTCATTTATTTTTTATCACTGTGGCTTCAGTACTTCTAGCTGACTTTTTCAGATAGAGAAGAGAAAAATACAATAGCAGTGGTTTCCTCTAGTGTAGTAGAGGGATTAGACTTGAACCTGAGACATGGATGTGACAGAGAAGGCACACTATCTAGGTAAGCTATCTTGCTGGTCTGAGTTTTGTGTTGTTCTTATCTTTGGAGCTTCATTGCTCCAGGCTGTGTCTTTCAGCTAGAGACAGAGGAACAGAGGTTAAGATACTACAATACTAAAATCTCCTTTAATATTGTAGGCACTGGGTTCAAATTCATATTGCATGCATGACGAAAGAGGTATATTAGCCAAGTGAATTCTCTTTGCAGAGCCTTTTTCAGATTTTTATATCTTGGGTATTTCCCTTTAATGTATAGTATGTGAATATATTTTCCCATTCAGTAGTTGCCTTTAGTGGTGATTTCTTTTGCTGTGCAGAGTGAAAACTACATTTTCTCATGTGCTAAGTGTTAAATCATAGTTATAGTTTGTTATTACCAGATAGCATTTGCTATGTACATAACTCTCAAAATTGTGTAAATTTCAAGTTTACCTTTTTATCATCCAATTATATCTAGTATAACTCCTTGAACATTAAAAAATGCTTTAAAATGTTCCCAAACATGATTGTTTTGAAAAACAATCTCTTAGATTATGTTTTCATGTTATCTAAGCATAAAAGATACACATATATGTAAATTCAATTTAATTATATAATGTGAGGTTCATGCCAATAAATCAATATAATTTGATTACTATTGAAGAAATTCCCTGATCCAAGATTTTTTGCTACTTGTTGATAGTAGAAATTCTATTGATTTTATCTAAAGCCTCCATGTTTACAACACAATTTTGATAGATACCTAACAGGTGCCCACTAAGTAAGGCTTTAGGCTCTCTTTTTTGACACAACTACCTCCTTCTTAAGGCAGAAGTATGAAGAGTGTCAGAGAGCTCAAATGGCAGCCCATAAGGCTTGAGATTGTGCAGAATGCAAATCTGTAACTCTAACCTCCGGCTACTTCACTGAAGGGTTTATGCACAATAGAGTGACCTGAGTATTTCTTGCGGCATCAGAAAATTGCACACTTGACTATTGACATTCCAATGAAGACTATTGTAATCAAGATTGTTTTTTAATATTAATAATTTAATAATGATTAACAAGATTTTAAGATAACAGGGATGCAATTCCATATGGTTCTTACCACTAGAGTTTTGTGTCTCACCCCCTCACTTGGAAACTTCCCTATTCTTTATCCCTCTGGGAATATGGACCACAGATCTTTATGGGATGCAGAAGGTAGAAGGTCTGGCTTCTGTAATTGCTTCTCTGCTGGACATGGATGCTGGTAGGTCCATCTATAAACCCCAGTCTTTTTCTATCTTTCCCTAGTGGGGTAAGGCTCTGGAGAGGTGAGATATTGGAACACATTCATAAGGTTGTCTGCCCAAAGAAAGTCAGGATAACACCATAGTAGTGTCTGCAACTTGATGGCTGAAAGGCAGTAAGATATAAAACAAGACAAAGATCCAGGTTTGAGCCCCTGGGTCTCCATCTACAGAGGGGACACTTCACAAGTGGTGAAGCAGGTGTTCAGTATCTGTCTTTCTCCCTCTTTATCTGTCATTCTTCTATCAGTTGCTATCTGTCCTATCCAATAAAATGGGTAAAATATCCACCAGGAACCATGGATTCGTAGTGCCCGTGATAACCCGGGAGGCAAATAATAATAATAAATAAATAAATAAATAAAGCAGGACAATTTCTTTAATAAACAGGAATAAAAAGATAGGAATCGAGAAGATGAAATTAGGATCTTTGTGTGGGAAGAAACTAAGAAGTTTATTTTAGGTATACTCCAAGGGGTTCATGACTTTAGTAATTTTTGTCTGCACCTGACAGCTAACATACAGGTGGGCTAAAAGTATTGTCTGGATATTTGGTGTCAGATATGAGAATAGGCCAAGAAAGCTAGATTAGGGCAGACAGTAGTTCCCAAATATGAGGAAAGTATATAAATAACATTATCCCTAAATCCCATCAATCTGACCTTGTGCATATATTAATATTTAGCACAGGAGTCTGTGTAAACTCTGCATCCCTTTCAGTCTGAGTTCACAGTCCCTGGTCACTGCTAGGAACATTCTAGCCTGCACTCATTTTATGATCTGTCTTCCTCCAGTGGCAAGGTAGGATGACCCAGCCTCCCTTTGGAGAGTGGGGCAATTTCTACCATTACAGCTGTACAGTGAGGGCAAGGTGCTGTAGAGGCCCACAAAGGGGTTATGATAATATTCCTGATGGAAGTGACCAGTGATGGTGGAGAGAAGGGTCTCTTAGAAGTCTAAGCCCATCATATCTATATGGGAATTCAAGGACTCCCTGACTAGAGCCCCAGATGTTGGGGTGGCCTGGCATTGACCAAATTAAGTCATCATTAAAGTATACTGGCGGGGGTCAGGCAGTAGCACAGCAGGTTAAGGGAATGTGGTGCCAAGCGCAAGGACCAGCATAAGGATCTGGGTTCGAGCCCCCGGCTCCCCACCTGCAGGGGAATCGCTTCACAGGCGGTGAAGCAGGTCTGCAGGTGTCTAACTTTCTCTCTCCCTCTCTGTCTTTCCCTCCTTTCTCCATTTCTCTCTGTCCTACTCAACAACGAGGACATCAATAACAACAACAATAACAACTACAACAATAAAACAAAAAGGGCAACAAAAAGGGAAAATAAATAAGAAAAAAGTATACTGGTCTCTTAGCCTTATCCAGCTTTTGTAATCCTTACTTTATCTGGCAAAGTTAGATTTAAAGTGATTGAGGGAAGTGAAGTAGGGAGTAGGGGAGGAGGGTATCTAGGCCTAAGTAGAAAATATTTGGTTAAGTAGATACTTTATGGTATCTTTTTTAGGTCTTTCTACTTGCTTGCTGAAATTAGTGAGTCTAAGTCTATTCACTGCAGACTACTGAGCACTTTACTTTGAGGTATATATTTTCTCCTAACTTGGATACATGTCCACACAAACCTGTCCCTTAGGCCCTGGTCCGTATCTGGAGTCTGTAACTTTGTTAGGGAATGTGCCATTTGGAATGGAACTAATCCCATATAATCAGAGTTTAACACATTACTGATGTCTCCCATACCTTGACAGTAACTTGTGACTTGACAGTTGTTCATATTGTGTTTATCTAAAAGCATCTTTGATCCACCTGTTCCTTTTGAGTAAATACCATGCCTTGAGTTCTGCCCTGGCACACCTGACATGCTACCATCTTGAGGTGTCTAGATGCTGTCCCTCTAGACTCTTGAAAAAAAAACTATTAAGTGACTGGAGTTATTTTCTCTCAATCCTGAAAGCATCAGTTGTCAGGGTGCTGGCACCTGGCTAAGGTTCTCCTACCAGAGTATTAGCTATAGACTACTTTTATCCTTGGGGTAAAAAAGTAGTCCAAGGAAAGTGCTTTTAGAGCATAACAGAATATAGTAGTGACACCTACCTGCTGAATGAGTATTTTAGGATATTTAACTTGTGTACACCATATATACACCCTTCTACCTATAATTTTTTGTAGCCTACCTTTACCCCACTGATTTATATTTAGGAATGTGAATAAAAGTCATTGGGCAATTATAGTGTTTACAGAGACCATATTAAATATTTGTACTGTGTACTTCCTTCCTAAATACTGCTCTAACTCAGAAGAATGTTACAGTATTTCTAATAACCAGAGTATTATGCATTATTGGAATATATATAATTGGGTCCAGGCGGTGGTGCACCTGGCTAAGCTCACACATTATAGAGCGCAAAGCCCCTGGCCCCACCTGCAGAGGGAAAGCTTCACAAGTGGTGAAACAGGGTTGCAGGTGTCTGTCTCTCTCCCTTTCTATCTCACCCTCAGCTCTCAGTTTCTCTCTGTGTCTCTATCCAGTAATAAAACTAAAAATCTATATTTTAGAAAAGAGTATATATATATATATATATGTATATATGTATATATCTGTTGAACAAGAGTACTTTGTAAATTCTACAGAAATTGTGTTTTCACATTCCATTACAATGCTATAAGTAAACATATGCATGTTCATATAATGTGTATATCACTATGTACATAATGCAAGGTATATAATACAATACAAATAGATTATCTATGTGAGTTTTGGGGGAAATGAGTGAACATATATAGAACATATATTCAAACTTGCATAGTTTTTTTTTTTACATATTTGAGATGTCTGATATGAGAAAAGATTCACATATTTATCAGAAAATCAGAGATTTTAACATTGAAATCACTACTCATAGAACTGACATACAGTAAATTAGGAGAAGTTTAAGTTTGTGGATTTATTGTCTTTTAAACTTGTGTGAAAGTCCAAAATCCCTGTCCTTGGGTATTATTATCCTTTTAGCTACATTCCCATGGACTGGTGTCACAAAACTAATGAATTTGTCAACTCAAGACATCAGTCGGGCGTGACACTGCCTTACTTCTCTGCACAGTCCTCTCTCATGGTCTTCATTGTAACATGATTACTTTCTTTTCTATGCCACAAATTACATTAGAACCAATTACTATAAAGAAGCCTGTGATTTGATACTGTCACTAATTAAAATCCTTGTTATCTCTCTACTTGTGTTAAACTGGATAGTTATTCCTCTTGTTTCTTACCACTGGAGAAATACATTAGGAAACACCTCAGACTCAGCATCTATTATGGCATTCAATAATACTTATTTGAATGACCCCATCCAAAAATGGGGAGAGGATATGAACAGAACATTCACTATAGAAGAGATCCAAAATGCCAGTAAACATATGAAAAAAATGCTACAAGTCCTGTCAACAAATGCAAATAAACACAGTGAGATACCACTTCACTCCTGTGAGAATGTCATACATCAGAAAAGGTAGCTGCAACAAATGCTGGAGAGGTTGTGGGGACAAAGTAACCCTCCTGCACTGCTGGTGGGAATGTCAGTTGGTCCAACCCCTTTGGAGAGCAGTCTGGAGAACTCTCAGAAGGCTAGAAGTTGCCCAACCCTATGACCCTGCAATTCTACTCACTCCTAGAAATATATTCTAAGGAGCCAAACACAACCATCCCAAAAGATTTGTGTATTCTTATCTTCATAGCAGCACAATTTGTAATAACCAAAACCTGGAATCAATCCAGGTGTCCAACAACAGATGAGTGGCTGAGTAAGTTGTGGTATATATACACAATGGAATACTATTCAGCTATTAAAAAATGGTGAATTCACCTTCTTCACTCCATCTTGGGTGGATCTTGAAGGAATCATGTTAAGTGAGATTAGTCAGAAACAGAAGGATGAATATGAATATGGGATGATCTCACTAGTAGGCAGAAGTTGAAAAACACTGTAAGAAGGGAAACATTTAGGGGCCAGGTGGTAGCGCACCTGGTTGAGTGCAGATGTTACAGTGCTCATGGACCCAGATTTCCAGATTTGAGACCCCAGTCCCCACCTGCAGGGGGAAAGCTTCATGAGTGGTGATGCAAGGTTATAGGTGTCTCTCTGTCTCTCTTCCTCTCTCTTCCCCCTACCCTCTCAATTTCTGTCTTTATCCAATAAATAAATAAAGATAATTAAAAATTTTAAAAAGAAGGGAAACACTAAGCAGAAGTTGGATTGGAGTTGGTAAAAGACTCTGAAAATGTTACGTATGTACAAACTGTGTATTTTACTGTTGACTGTAAACCATTCATCACCTAATAAAGAAATTAAAAAATAATAGTTGGTTGAGTTTTGCCATATGTAGAAAAGAGTCTCCATTATTTTGCTTGGGGGGAAACTATGTATCAGTTGCAGTAAATGCTAAAGCTCAAAGTTTTAAGTAGCAAAATTCTACTCAGGTGATTTGGTAGTCTAAATAGACCAGTGACTGGCTTTCCATATCCTCAGAGACCTCACAATGAGAATAAGTCCACAGTCAGTCAAGTTTAATTTGTTGTCAATATAGCATGGAGATAAGTGCTTTGAAAAGTTTTCCCATAGATTCAAAAAACTCTAGCTTTATCAATAAGATTGTTTCAGTGCAGAGACACCAATTAACTCACACAAAAAGCATCTGATTACTCTATTTTTCTACACACCTTTCCTCCCAGGAACTTAAAAAAAAAAGCCTCAGGCAAACAGAGTCCTACTGTGAATGTTGCTGCTTTTTTTAAGCAGAATTTTTAGATCAAATTTCAATTGTGAGTGTTGGAGAAAATTTTGTAGCCTCAGATGTTCTCTCTCTCCATAGCATTTTTTTTCTGTTGTCTAATAATTGGATCTGTCATGACATCACCACCTTTAGAATTGAGAAACAGAAAGCAAATTCTCTGGTCAAATTTCATGAGAAATATGGTCACTCATTCTGCAACATATAATCTAAACAACAATAACAACACAAAGCACACACACGCACAGTGGTTCCTAAAATATATTATCCAAATATATTGATTGTGATTATCTTTTTCTTAGAAAAATTACTGAAGAGAGAAACTTTGCTTTTTTTTATATTTTTTATCATTTAAAAAGTATTTACTAAAAGGAAACACTGCCAAAACCATAGGAGGGGTACAACTCCACACAATTCCCACCACCAGAACTCCATATCCCATCCCCTCCCCTGATAACTTTCCTATTCTTTATCCCTCTGGGAGTATGGACCCAGAGTCATTATGGGGTGCAGAAGGTGGAAGGTCTGGCTTCTGTAATTGCTTCCCTGCTGAACATGGGCATTGGCAGGTTGATCCATATTCCCAGCCTGTCTCTTTCTTTACCTAGTGGGGCAGGGCTTTTTTTATTTTTAAAGAATCTCAGGATAGGCAGTCTTTCTGCTGTGTTGTACTGCTCAGAATTATTTTTTGCTTCCAAAATGCCAAGTGATTCATGTACAATAGCAAAATATAATGAATATTTGTCAGATGACTGTCATTAGAAATATGCTACAACTTGTGTCAGCACACACCAGGGTCTTGATTATATACTTTTGTTTTTCTATTTTCACCAGGGTTAATTCTGAGGCTTGTGCTGGCACTAAAAATCCACCACTTCCTGTGGCCATTTTTTCTGCTTTCACTTTTATTGGATAAGATAGGAAGAAATTGAGAAAGGAGGGAGAGAAAGCAGGAGAGAGAAAGAGAGACACCTGCAGACTGTTTCACCATTTGTGAAGCATACCCCTTTGCAGGTGGGGAGTGGAACCCAAGTCCTTGCAAGTGATAATACTTGTGCAGTGGGAGTTGGAAACCAGCCCCCCCCATTATATCCTTAAGTAGCCTGCACACCATTTTCAGGACTCAGTGCTAATCTGGAATTTCTGTTTGTAAGAGTGACAGAAGTAAGCAATTAAGAAGTCAACTCACACAGGACATTCACATCAAAGACATATTTGGAGACAAAACTCCCTGGGCATGGGAAATGAAAACAAGAGTAAATAGTTGGGATTATGTGAAACTAAAGAGCTTTGACACGTGAAAAACTACACAAGGATAGCCAGGCAACCCAGTAAATGGTAGGAAATATTTTCACATCACACATCCAATAAGCAATTGGAATCAAATATCTACAAATAATTGGTACAGCGCTATAAAAGAAGTAAAACAGCCCAATAAAAAACGGGCCAAAGAACTAAACAGACAGTTTTCCAAAGAAGAGATACACATGGCCCATGAACACATGAAGAAGTGGTTTACATCACTTACCATTTAGAGAAATGGAAAAATTTTAAAGTATTGTTATTTATTCTATTGTTGGAGAGAAATAGAGAGATATTGAAAGAGGAGAAGGAGATAGGTAGGGAGAGAGAGAGACACACCTGCAACACTGCTTCATCTTTTGTGAGTCTTCTCCCCTACAGGTGGGAACCAGGGACTCAAACCTAGGACCTAAAGCACTGTAATGGGTGAGCTTAATCAGGTGCACCACCACCTGGCCTCAAGAAATGCAATTAAGACCACACTGAGATACCATCTCACAAAAGGAATTCTGCTACAATGCTGATGGGAATGCAAACTGTACAGCCCCTTTGGAAGACTTTATGGAGAGACCTTAAGTAAATAAAACAGTAATTATTTTATGATCCAGCAATAACACTCTTTGGCATTTAAGCAAAGGACATGCAAGAACTAATTGTATATGCACCCCTATGTTTGTAGCTGCATTATTCACAATAGCAGAAGATTAGAAGCAACCTAAATGTCCATCATCAGATGACTGGCTAAAGAAGTTATGGGATACATTCAATGGAATATGCTCTGTAATCAAAAAAGTTGATATTGGGACAAAATGGATGGAATTAAAGGTGATTATACATAGTGAAATAAGTAAAAAGATGAAAGAAAACAATTACCAAATAGTGTCACTCATTTAAAATCTATAGAACACATTAACTTGGAAAAAAAAAAAGAAGTAAGCAAACTATTTCTTTTTTAATCTTTTTCTTTTATTTAAAAAAGGAGACATTAACAAAACCATAGACTGAGAGGGGTACAATTCCGCACAATTCCTATAACCCAATCTCCATATCCCATCCCATCCCCTGATAGCCTTCCCATTCTCTATCTCTCTGGGAGTATGGAACCAGGGTCTTTGTGGGTTGCAGAGGGTGGAAGGTCTGGCTTCTGTAATTGCTTGCCCGCTGAACATGGGCATTGACTGGTCGATTCGTGCTCCCAGTCTGCCTCTCTCTTTCCCAAGTAGGGTGGGGCTCTGAGGAAGCAGAGCTCCAGGACATATTGATGGGGTCCTCTGTCCAGGGAAGTCTGGTCAGCATCTTGCTGGCATCCAGAACCTGGTGGCTGAAAAGAGAGTTAACATACAAAGCCAAACAAATTGTTGAACAATCATGGACCTAAAGACTGGAATAGTGCAGATGAAGTGTTGGGGAGTATTCCCTGCATGCTCTTGTGTATTTCTGCTTTCAGGTATATATTTTTCCCCTAGTTTATGGGCACGTGTGAACCAATGCTCTATCTCAGGGGACCTGGACTATATCTAGGTTTGGGGACTTTACTGGGGAGTGGACCACCTGGAATGGAATTAGAGAATACTATGAAAGGAAAGGTCTCACCCGAGTGATGCAGCTGAAGGGTTGTCATTCCACACCTGAAATCTCTGGTCACAGTCTGAAGTGAAGCATGCTGGGGTGGCACTTGTTGATTAGGTTGCCATCTGCGGATGCACTATTATTTGATTTGAATTGAGAGCAGCATGCAGAAAAGTGGGTCCCACCCTAAGGTTCCAGGACTGGGGGAAATATGGGCTCTATAGTGGAAATGTGAGGTTCCTATTGTCTTAGGGTTCAAGAAGACAATGGATAGTTAATGTTATCCTCACATTATTTGGTGATAGGGTTAACTTTGGAAAGTCCCTTTGTTAGGGTTTGGGGTATAATACCCAGCATCTTGTATATAGCTGTGCTACCAGTTGCTTCTGTTCTCCCTGGTCTAGGCTTTTGGGAGAGAAAACATATCAAAGACAGCCTATGTATTAAAAAGACTCAGTCTGTGTTTTAAGAAGTTCTAGACATATGATCAAATTTTCCCTTCTCATATTAATTAAATAGTGGTTTATATGTTTACACTTTAATAGGATTGTACATAAACACCACTCCCACCACCAAAAGACTGTGTCCCATCCCCACCACACACCCTGCCCTCCCACACCCTGCTGCGCAGGGAAGCCCAATGGCTACCCTCCCCTTCACCAGGGTGTTTTTACATTGGCGCCCTGCTCTGGATTTAATCAGATCCTGCTTTTAGTTTCCCTTTCTGTTCTTCTTTCTCAACTTCTGATGATGAGTGGGATCATCCCATACTCATCTTTATTTTTCTGACTTAGCTGACTTAACATAATTCCTTCTAGCTCTGACCACGATGGGTCAGATAAGGTGGGCTCATTGTTCTTAATAGCTTCATAGTATTCCATTGTGTATATGTACGACAGCTTTCTCAGCCACTCATCTGCTGTTGGGCACCTGGGTTCCTTCCAGGTTTTAGCTATTATGAATTGTGCTGCTATGAACATAGATGTACGCACATCTTTTTGGTTGGGCATTATGGAATCCTTGGGTATATCCCCAGGAGAGGAATTACTGTGTCATATGGAAGGTCTATATCTAGCCTTGTGAGAGTTCTTCAGACTACTGTCTAGAGAGGCTGGACCAATTTACATTCCCACCAGCAGTGTAGAAGGGTTCCTCTGTCCCCACAGCCTCTCCAACATTTGTTGCTGCTGTCCTTTTTGATGTATGCCATTCTCACAGGAGTGAGGTGGTATCGCAATGTTGTCTTTATTTGCATCTCTCTAACAGCCAGCGACCTGGAACCGTTTTTCATATGTTTGTTGGCCTTTTGGATCTCCTCTAAAGTGAATGTCTTGTTCATATCCTCTGCCCATTTTTGGATAGGGTCATTTGGTTTTTGGGTGCTAAGTTTGCTGAGTTCTCTGTATATTTTGGTGATTAGTCTCTTGTCTGATGTTTGGCATGTGAAGATCTTCTCCCATTCTGTGAGGGGTCTCTTTGTTTGTGTGATAGTTTCTTTGGCTGTGCAGAAGCTTTTCAATTTGATGTAGTGCCATTGGTTTGTTTTTGCTTTAGTCTTCCTTGCAATTGGGTTTGATTCATCAAATATGTCCTTGAGGTTTAGGTGGGAAAGTGTTTCACCAATGTTTTCCTCTAAGTATTTGATAGTTTCTGGTCGGACATCCAGGTCTTTGATCCTTTTGGAGTTGATTTTTGTTTCTGGTGAGATAAGGTGGTTCAGTTTCATTCTACTGCATGTTATAACCCAGTCTTCCCAGTAACATTTATTGAAGAGAGCCTCCTTCTTCCACTTAATACTTTGGGCCCCCTTATCAAAGATTAGATGTCCATAGGCGTGGGGGTGTAAGCAAACTATTTCTAAGACTTGTGAGAACTATGCCGGTTATCTTTGGAAGGTGGGAGGGTAGGGATATAGAACTTTGGTGATGGGTGTGATTTAGAACTGTAGGCTGTAATTTTCCAATCTTGTAACAAACTACTAAGAACAAATAAAAAAAATGAAAAAAAGGATCTATGTAAAAACTCAGTTCTCTTCTTTTTTTTCAAAGATATTTATTTATTTATTATTGGATAGAGACAGAGAGAAATTGAGAGGGGAAGGAAATAGAAAGAGGGAGAGAGACACCTGCAGCTCTGCTTCACCACTTGTGAACAACTGGGTCCAGGGTCTTGAACCTGGGTCCTTGAGCACTGTAATGTGTGCACTTAACCAGGTACACTACCGCCTGGCCCCGGCTCTCTCCTTTTACTTCTCAGCACTCATGTGTGCTCTACATCAATTTCTAAAACTCATTCTTTGATTCCTTTATGGGTTTCATTTTGAGTAATATGGTACCTGTCATCTATTTACAAAGAAAATTCAGCTGCTGAGGAAAGTACAAGTAATGAATAGGACTTAACGTGTGAGTCCTGAATTTGATCCTCATTGCCACATATGCTACAGTGAAGCTTTAGTTATTTCTTTATAAATTATATTTACAAGCAGTAAAAACAAATATATAAAGCATATGAATAAATTATTTTCTTACCATTAAGAAGATTTACAGTATTTCTTCTACCTGAACATATAGTTTGATTCCAATATCCCTGTGATGTACTTGTATCTCTTATATTTATTCAACAGAAAAGTATTACCCAGTAATGAATACTATGTATACACAGACAGAGAGACAGAGACAGTGTGTGTACTCACTTTGTAACAAATGTAAACAAAGTTTAACTTTTAAAAATCTAAATATCAATTATTAAGCCTATTAATGAAGGAAGCACAATACCTTAATATTAGACCATAGACAAATAGTCATAATAATTCTGGAGCCAAAAGTACATTTACCAAGGAAGCAGGATGATGGCACACCAAGTTGAGCATGCCACTTACCATGCACAAGGGTCTGGATTTCTTACCTACATGTTTGAAGGCTTCAAAGGTGATGAAGCAAATTAAAGGTGTCACTTTTTCTCTCTCCTTCCCTTATCTCCCCCGTCCTTTAAATGTCTCTCTGTCCTATCTAATAAAAAATGGAAAAAGAAAAGAAAAACAGCCACTGAGAGTAGCCTATTCTTAGTTCTGTCACAGAACCCTAGCCATCACTCCAGTATCCATAAATCAATAAATAATAAAAAGAGAACATTTACCAAAACCAAAAATAATCACTGTTAAAACTAACCATTATCTTTTTTAGTGATTTAATATTGATTAAGAAAATTTAACAGAGATCTGATTCTATAGTTTTCCCACCAGCAGAGTTCTGTGTCCCCATCTCCTCCATCAAAAACTGCAGTGGTTCTCCCAAGGTCACAGATATTATTTGACTTTATATCTATAATTGCCTACATCTACCTCTACCTCTTGGTATAAAAACAGGATTTCTGATGACAAACACTTCAGGTTCTGGAGGAATTGGGCTTCAGAGTCCTCTGAAAAACCAGCCATTTTCTTCTGAACAATACTAAAGTTGTTAACAATCCCTGAAAAAAATAATGATAAACAATTAAACTATATTAGGATGAAAAATTCATGTTAGGGACAAAATTATTTTAATTAGTTCATGTTACTTTAATTTAATTGTATACTGTAACCTCTATTGTAGTTTTATACTTTTTCACTTTTATGTTACTTTACTGAGGAAATAGTAATTTATAAGACAGTTATTTCACATGAGTACAGCTTCTTATTCCCCTTTTGTATATTTCCACATACCACTCTCACTACTAAAGTAGTCTTCCTCCATCACTGTCCAGTGGATTACACCATGTCCTCTCAACCACTCTCTGCCTTCTCCCTATGGAGTCCTTGGTTCTGTTGTAACAGACCACAACTATTTTCAGTTCCCCCTTGTGTTTTTGCTTTCTTGAGTTCCTCCTAAATTAGGTCATCTGGTATTTGTCTTCCTTCTAACTTATCTCACTTAGCAGGATTGCGCCAAGGTTTCAACCATGATGTAGCACAAGAGATTTTGTAATTTCATACAACTGAATAAAAGTAGTGTGTGTGTGTGTGTCACAACTTTCTTAACTTCTCATCTATCATTGGAAATTTGGGTTTTATCCAAAATTAGGCTATTACAAATGTCTTCAGATAGGTATATTGTGTGTCTTAAATAGAGACCTAGGGGAGAATTTGCCAAGCCATAGGGTAAATCCATTTCTAATGTAGTAAGGAATCTCCAGATTGTTTTCAACAGGGGTTAAACTAATTTACACTCCTACCCCCCCACACACACACATCCTCCCTGACACTTATTATGTTTTTACCCTTATTAAAGTATGATATTCTGACAGGTGTGAAAGGGCATCTAATTGTCTCTACTTATTTTATCTGATAATCAGGGACTTTAAGCTTTTTTTCACAAGTCTATTGGCTATCTGAATTTCTTCTTTGGAGGATTATCAATTCATACCCTTTCCCTATTTTTTTAGGCTTATTTGGTTTTACTACTGAGTTTTCTGAGCGCTTGATATATTGCAGTTATCAACCCTTTATCTAATGGCATGTAAACATCTTCCCACAGTAGGATGACTTTTTGTTTTGGTGATGGTTTCTTTGCTATGCAAACACTTTTCCATTTGATTTGGCCCTATTTTTTATTTTCTTTTACTTGATGTTTGATTAGAATCATCATAAACTTTATGTAACAAACACTATGTGGTTTTCTGTCTGTGTTTTCTTCTATGTATTTTATGGTTTCTACTCTAATCTCCAAGTAATGGATCCATCTGGAGTTGACTTCACGGAAAGATGTGATGACCCTATTTTATTTTGTGGTGTTTTAACCCAATTGAGAGAGCACCACTTATTGAAAACTTTAATTTCTCCATTTAATGTTCTGGACCTCTTTGTGATAAATTAATAGTAGGTTTAAGAGCTTATGTTTGTGCTTTCAATTATATTCCATTGATCTGTACGTTTATTTTGTTTCAGTACCATGAAGTTTTAACTATTATAGCCCTGAAATGAACACAGAAACCAGGAAGTGTGTTAACTCTATTTTTGTTCACTTTTTTCTTCAGGATTAACTTAGAGATTCTGAGTGTTTTCTGGTTTCAGATAAACTTTTGCATTTTTAAAATATATTTACTTTAAAGAAATTTGGTGGGACTTTGATAGGAATTGCATCAAATCTGTATATTTCTTTGGATAAGATGGTTATTTTAATTATGTTCATATTTTCAATCCATAACCATGCAATGGCTTTCTATATTTTGTGCCTAGTTATATTTTCTTTATTAGTGAACCATGCAATGGCTTTCTGTATTTTGTGCCTAGTTATATTTTCTTTAGTAGTGACTCATAGTTTTTATGACACATTTTTTTCATGACACATTTTTCACCCCCTTTGTAAAGTTTATTCTTTTTTTTTTTATTTAAGAAAGGATTAATTAACAAAACCATAAGGTAGGAGGGGTATAACTCCACACAATTCCGACCACCCAATCTCCATAACCCACCCCCTCCCCTGATAGCTTTCCCATTCTCTATCCCTCTGGGAGCATGGACCCAGGGTCATTGAGGGTTGCAGAAGGTAGAAGGTCTGGCTTCTGTAATTGCTTCCCCGCTGAATATGGGCGTTGACTGGTCAGTCCATACTCCCAGTCTGCCTCTCTCTTTCCCTAGTAGGGTGTGTCTCTGGGGAAGCTGAGCTCTAGGACACATTGGTGGGATCTTCAATCCAGGGAAGCCTGACCAGTATCCTGGTGGCATCTGGAACCTGGTGATTGAAAAGAGAGTTAACATACGAAGCCAAACAAATTGTTGAGCAATCATGAGCCCAAATCTTGGAATAGTGGAGAGGAAGTGTTAGGGAGGTACTCACTGCAAACTCTAGTGTACTTCTGCTTTCAGGTATATATTTTGCAGTAGTTTATGGATACGTGTGAACATAAACTCTCTCTCACAGAAACTGGTGTATATCAGTTATGGGACTTTGTTAGAAAGTGAACCTTATTCTATACTGAATTCTATTTGGTGCTTTTGTAAATGTCATTTATTTCTAGATTTCTTCTTCTATTGACTATTCCTGTAAGGGATATTCTTAATGTTACTTACGCAATTTTGTTTCCTGGTATATTCGTTATATTGAGTCTTCCATTTGTCATTTTACCATGTAATAATTTTTTTTTAATTTATCAGATTTCTGCATGTTGACACTTGAATCCACCCTACACAGGCTAGCCTCTACCTAATTTGCATGCATTATATGATGACTTCATTGCCAATAGAAACACATGAATATCATGAATCACATTTTGGCTTCAGGCAGTTTGTACCAGTTTATTTTTCTCTACTCCACAATCACAAGAAGTATCTTATTGAGTATAGAATAAAATATTCATTTAAATGAAGGCATAGCAGACAATACAGATGGTCAGGGAAGGACTTCATTGGCACTTTAAATGAAAGCAAATTTCTTGCAGTGCTGAGTATGAATGAATAGCATCATGCTTTGTTATGAAGGACTGTTCTATGATGACATTTACCATTTTTCATGATGCTTTGAAATGAAAGATGTGTAAACTAGAGAATAAAAATATTAATACTTCTTGTTGACAAATGAGTAGATTAGCTGAAGTTGTATATGTGAGTGACAACAATTGTCTTATAAACTATTATTTCCCTAATAAAGAATAAAATAAATAAATATATGAGTGTGTGTATATATTACACACATATACAAAACAAAATGAATTAGAAATAATATATAATTTGCAGAGTGGTATATAGATAAGTATTTTTAAAATGAAAATTATTAGAATTAGTTAAGAAATAATTACATTTGGATAGGCCAATGGAATAAACTCCATAATTATATATATATATATATAACAAAATTATAATGGTCATATTCCAAAAACTGCATAAAGAAAAATTAGATTTTGTACAAAAAGCTGATCTCTTGGAACTTTGAAACCTAAAATGCCACTATTGAATTGTAATATCTAGATTTTAAATTTAGTTATTTTCCTAGTAAATTGCCTTATTTTCTATCCACTATAGCTTAATAAATCAGTATCTTTCCCATCTGTAGGATTTTTGTACTCACAATCTTCAATACCCATGTGAATACATAGCTGTAGTCCAGGTTTTTTTGTTGTTGTTTTTTTAAGTTAAAATGACATCATCAGTGTAGGCCTCTTACATTAATCTTCACTAGTGATTTCTGAGAAGCAAGAAACTGCTCTTTCTGAAGTATCTGTAGTGTGACCACAGAGCAGAAGCACTTTTATCTTTTGGTTTCCAAATAATTCTCTTCAGGAAACTCAATGACAGTGAGCAAGCACATCAGACACTTTGTAATGGTAAAAGCACAACTATTGGCATTTTAAAAAATAGAAAGTACCAAGCATGAATTGAGAAAATTGGATAAAAGCATTTTGTAGACAAAACCGATTATATCAAAGCCAGTGACAGTAACCTCAGTATCTATGAGATAAGCTTTAGCAGTTGCCTTTCTGGCTTCTGAACATGGTAAACTTGAATGTAGACTTATAAAAGTTTGCTTCTACAGCATAAGAAAACTATAGACTGTTAGGAGTTTATAAAGGTTTTCTAGGACTAAGCAGTAGCTCACTCAGGAGAACATGTGCCTTATTTTGAGTGAAAACTCTGGATCAAGCCCTCACACCAATGGAACTTCATGGATAGTGAAGACATGCTGTGGTTTTTCCTTACCTCTCCTGCCCAACCTGTTTTTCTCACATCAGTACTTAGCAAAGCATATTGAATGCTTAATATTGCTCATGTTCCTAGTCATTCTGAGTAGATAACAATGTAGTAAATGAACTACCTTGGAACAGAATCACAGTCATAGGAGGATATACTTAGGGAGAGGGCTCATTTACTATATACACATTTAAACTGGGTTAAATAGATACCACAACAAAATACTATAAGCATATCACACCAAAGGTAAGGTCTCTGGGAGAGGAAGGGATAAGATGGGGCATTGGGGTCCCAATGCATGATGGAGGGAAAGGACATATGGTCAAGGTGAGAAAAATTTATAGGCTCTTATCATGGGGAGATGAGAAATTGCATCCACGTGTCAATGAATGTTTTGTAAACCATTATGTCCCCAACAAAATAATCTAAAAAAAAAGTTGAAGAGTTTAGAGTAGTGATTTTAACATCATGTTAAAGACTTCTAGAAAGTTTCTGGGTAGAAAAGAACATGCAAGGGATATCAGACCGATGCAATAATGTAAAAGACCTAGAGATTGAAAGGAGAGGAGGGTTTAGGAAAAAGCATGAGACTGGATGTGGCATGAGTATATGCTCTAAAAAGAAAGGAGAATACATCCAACCAATGGTACGGGAAAGGCCAGATTGTGACATTTCTTGTGAGTAGTAGTAAAGTCTGAACATATAGAAAATCCTGTAAGGAGGTGAAGTCATTGTAAGCTGTTAAGGTTCAAAATGGCAGTTTATAATAAAAAATATGTACACACCTTTCCCATATTTGGGAGCTACTCTCTTCCCTGTTCCAGCTTTCTTGCCCTTTTGCCAGCCATGACGTCATTTCCCTAGACAATAACTTGGACCCACCTACATATCAGATTTCAGGCTCTGGGAAAAAAAAAATAGTATAGCCACAGGCCCTTTGGAATATAACTAAAATATACCTATTAGCTATCTACAAAATGGAGAACCCCCCCCCCAACTCTTCATATGCACTATTCCAGCCTTTAGGTTATGATTAGTCAACAGCTTGTTTGGCTTTGTATGTTAACTCTCTTTTCAGCCACCAGGTTCCAGATGCTAGCATGATGCCAACCATACTTCCCTGGACAGACAATCTCACCAATGTATCCTGGAGCTCCGCTTCCCCAGAACCCCACCACACTAGGGAAAGAGAGAGGCAGGCTGGGAGTATGGATCAACCTGTCAAGGCCCATGTTCAGTGGGGGGAGCAATTACAGAAGCCAGACCTTTACCTTCTGCAACCCACAATGACCTTGGGTCCATACTCCCAGAGCGTTAAAGTATAGGAAAGCTATCAGGGGAAGGGATGGGATATGGAGATCTGGTGGTGGGAATTGTGTGGAGTTGTACCCCTCTTATCCTATTTTTTTTCAGTACTTCCTTTTTATAAATAAATAAAAAAAGAAAAAAAGAAAGAGAAAGAAAGAAAGAGAGAGAGAGAGAAAGAAGAAAGGAAGGAAGGAAGGAAGGAAGGAAGGAAGGAAGGAAGGAAGGAAGGAAGGAAGGAAAGAAAGTCCTGTAAGGAGGTGAAGTCAATTTAAGCTATTAAAGTTCTAAATGGCAGTTTTAGAAATTATTACTGATCAAAAACCCAGAATAGAGTGAGCAGAACATGAAAACAAAATGGATAGCCTTAGAGTAGTTGAGAATGGTGTGAGTTAGGATAGGTCTGAACTAGTTAGCAATTGTGTTGATTGGAGAGAAGAACCCAGTTTTAGAAGATAAGTGATGAGACATTAGGGGTTAGAAGAAGCATTTGACTTGGGCCATGGAACAATTATGATGCTAATTTATAAGCGGGGTGATGGTTACATTACAGTGGTTGGCAGATGGGTACAGTTTCTCATCTCCCCAAGGACAAGTGTCTACAGAACACTCTAACTTCCAGCCTAGATCTTTTTCCACCATCATGCACAAGGATCCAAAGGCCTCCTCCACCCTCTTCCTTCCTTCCTTCCTTCCTTCCTTCCTTCCTTCCTTCCTTCCTTCCTTCCTTCCTTTCTTTTCTTTCTTCCTTCCTTCCTTTCCTCCATTCTTCTTTTTTTAATGTTGACATTAATTAATTAATTACTCATTTATTTTGGATAGAGAGAGAAACACTGGATGGAAGGGGAAGATAAAGAGGGAGAGAGATAAGAGATACAGACCTGTAACACTCTGGAAGCTTCCTTCTTGCAGCTGGGAGCTGGGGACTTGAACCCAAATCCTTGCACACTGTAATGTGTGCACTTCCCCATGTGCACCACTACCTGGACCCTCACTGTTGATTTTTCAACAACTAGCACAAAACTGCACATCCTCAGAAAATTGTTGTTCAGTGAATCATACTTAAGGCAGTAAAAATATTCTCAGGCATTAAACACACATGACAATCAGTAGTTAATTCAGATGATCTAAGCTACCAAAAAAAAAAATCTGGAAGCTTTTTTCATCTTCCCTTTTCTTAGGCTAAAAATCCAAGAGCTTGATTTCAGAACCCAAGAAAATGCAAGTTAAATGGTCTAGACATTACTGGTTATGACAGTCTAATAACTCTGTTTTATTTTAGATAATTAATTAATTAATTAATTAATTAATTAATTTTGCCTCCAGGGACATCACTGGGGCTTGGTGCCTGCACTACAAATCCACTGCTCCTAGAGGCCACTTTCCCCATTTTTGTTGCCCTTGTTCCTGCCCTTTTTGTGGTTGTTGTTGTTGTCATAGCTGTTTTTGCTGGACAGAACAGAGAGAAATTGAGAGAGGAAGGGAAGACAGAGAGGGGGAGAGAAAGATAGACTCCTGCAGACCTGCTTCACTGCTTGTGAAGCGACTACCCTGCAGGTGGGGAGTTGGTGCTTGACCCCGGATCTTTATGCTAGTTCTTGCACTTTGCGCCACTTGGCTTAACCCACTGCACTACCACCTAGCCCCTATATTTTATTTTATTTTAAGGTATATTTTTATTGGCAAGATTAATGGTTTACAGTAAAACAGTTGTTGATACATATGTAAATTTTTCTTAATTTTCTTCAAAACTCTCTCACTCCCAGTCTAGATCCTCCTTCCCCCTCATACACCAAGCCCTGGGTAGGGGTGGGGGTGGAGGCATTGAGATCTTGGCTCCCTTTCCTTTCTTCCCTAGAGTCCTTTGCCTTGTCAATATACCACACTCAGATTCTACTGTGATCCAATCTTTGGACCACATGTGGTGGCCCATATTTAAGAAGATACAAGTTTATATACAATGAATTTGTGAAAGCAGTGGCCTCACAAGTGAAGAAATCAATTAGTAATAGAGACATCATCTGGAATGCATATGGGTCTGCAGCTAAAGAGATAAACATGACTAGAAATTTGAACTTGAGAAACACTGACCTGATAAGTACATCTAAAGTCTTATTCACCCAGAGACAATAATGAGAAATAATGTTTAAAAAATGGTTGGAATATTATCCGCTTTGCCCATTACTTAATTTTTCTATTATCTCTTGAATGTTTCTCATTATCCTATTGTCTCATGCTAACAAGATTTCAATGTATATGTGTTGGAGATAGAGCTTCTGACTGTCCTCAAACTATGTAGGCCTATGTAGTTCATCCTACTGTATACAATTTACTCCCGATCTGTAAAATTAGATACAAGGTAGATATGTTTAGGTGTCAGGGATAATAGAATCTGAGCCCTGACTTCATCTTTTG
The DNA here is from genome assembly GCF_950295315.1 of Erinaceus europaeus. NCBI lineage: Eukaryota > Metazoa > Chordata > Mammalia > Eulipotyphla > Erinaceidae > Erinaceus > Erinaceus europaeus. The sequence continues at coordinate 95,916,607 of NC_080163.1, forward strand.
CAATGGAGAGGCTTGAGTATGACTGCATAACTTCCTTAAAATCTCACATTAGCAGTCCTGAAGTTGACCTAGTGGAAATAATATTCGACCCTCATATATGAGGTCCTGAATCCAATCCCAAGCATAACATGTACCATAGGGATTTTCTGGCTCTCTTCTCTCTCACTCTCTAAGCTGTAATAAATATATAATTTTTTTTAAGTTTCATATTAAAAATGTCAAAACAAACAGGACTTATCTGAATATGTAAGTGAAGTTCTTAGTAATAAACTCTCAGCAATAATGGTCACATTATGCAAATCTGAGAGGAAATGTGTGAAAATTTAGGAGGTGAAGTAACTAAAATACTTGGCTCCTTAGGGTTTCATTTTTAAGGTTAAAAGGAGAGAAATGTTCATCAGATTTACAACTTATTGTAGAACTAAATATTTTATAAGCAGATTCATATATGTGTATGTGTCTGTGAATTTATATCAGAATGCAAAGAATGTGACTAAGTGATTTAATAAAAACTGCATTTATCTCATATATGTAGCCCAGAATAAGAGGTATTAGAATTCAATAAAATCAGGGTCCTGGGAATCAAAATAATATTGAAAGTAGGAGGAAAGTTTGGCATTAGGTAAAGCAGGAGATCAAAAGCCTTCTCAGAAGTCCTAAAAACCCTAATATTGAGTCACACTGGGCTTAACTAGGACTACTGTCATCTTTACTTACAAACAAGCCAGTAAAATTATTGCCACACGTGACTCTGCTAGCCGGTAAACTTTTTACAGCCATGAGCAACCTTTACCAGGGCTGATAATTGTTTATCTTATGGGACTAAAGTTTTGATAACTATACTCAGACTTTATGGACCTAGTGTACTCTTAACCCTTGATGATAAGTGCTTATTTTGCCTTTTACCTGTTTCACCCTAATAAACTTGTTTAAACTAGTATATATATATATTTGCCACACGTTTTCAACTCTTATCAGAGACAGTTTGCAGTGACTGTCAGGGAATCAAACAAGTCTTTCATTTTTATACTGGAGCCTGAAGAGTGAGGGATTAGAAGGGAGAGGAAGATGGAGAAAGGAAGAGGGAGAGAGGAAGAGGGGGGCAGGAGAGGGAACATTTTGAATATTCCAAGGGTTACATTCCAGGTCACACTTGAATCTGGAGCCATCTTCAGTATCTTGGAGGAGATAGATGATGGAGAACAGGTGGCAGGACAAAAGATACAGGTCAGGGCCCTGGAATTCCCACTCCTTCTACAGAGAAACTCAATTCAGGGGCAGGGTGGTGGAACACTTGGTTGAGCGCACATGTTACAATGCGCAAGGACCTGGGTTCAAGCCCCTGGTCCCCATCTGCAAAGAGACAATTTTATGAGTGTTGAAGCAGAGCTGCAGCTGTCTCCCTCCCTATCTATCTCCCCCTTCCCTCTTGATTTCTGACTATCTGTATTTAATAAATAAATAAAAGGTAATTTAATTTTTTGGTTTTTAATTATTTTGATTATCTTTATTTGATAGAAACAGCCAGATATCAAGAGGGAAGAGGGAAGATAAAGAGGGAGAGAGACAGAGAGACACCTGAAGCATTATCCACCACTAGAAGAGCTTTCCTCCTGCAGGTGGGAACTGAGGGCTTCAACCTGGGTTCTTGTGCAGTGTAACATGTGCGCTAAACCAGGTTTTCTACCACCTCGCCCCTGAATATTTTTTAAAAAAAGAAACTCAGTTCATTTTCCTCCTACACAGTGGGTGTCCTTATCATATTTCCATTAAGAAAAAAATATCAAGACTTTAGAGTTTGTGGAAATTACTGAAATAGATCATGGCTCCCTTTTGCATTTAACTAGGCCTTATTAATGACTATTACTCTAATATAAAAATAACCTTCAGTAAGGGGAAAGGAGACAGAGAGGAAAGACATTTGCAGCACTGCTCCATGGCTTGTGAAGCTTATGGGTAAGGACTAGCAGCTTGAATTTGGATCCTTGCACATAATTTCTGTGCTCTACCTTTTTAAAAATATTTATTTATTTCCTTTTTGTTGCCCTTGTTGTTTTTATTGTTGTGGTAGCTATTGTTGTTGATGTCGTCGTTGTTGTTGGATAGGACAGAGAGAAATGGAGAGAGGAGGGGAAGACAGAGAGGAGGAGAGAAAGAGAGACACCTGCAGACCCGCTTCACCACCTGTGAATTGAATCCCCTGCAGGTGGGGAGCCAGGGGATACGGGGATCCTTATGCAGGTCCTTGTGCTTTGTGCCATGTGCGCTTAACCCGCTGTGCTACTACCCAACTCCCCCCACTTTTTTAAATCTATGTACTATACTATTAAGCAGTGAAAAATATATAGAGAGAAAGATAGAGATCATTCTAATATGAAAAAAATAAAAATTCTTACAAAGATAAGTCATCTACATTTTTAAGAATACAGAATACTCATTTTCAGTTCACACTTAACCAAACTCTGTTACAGAGTAAAGTCATAGTTTCTGCAATTGAAACAAAATTTCTCTTGAAAAAGTTCAATTTAGTTGAGATTAAAACTTTAAAAAATTTGCTGGAGGGACAAAATTGGCCTCAAGATGGATTCTTCGTTTTCCAGAAGAAGAGAGAAATTCCCATACAAAGTAAAATAGCCTTGGGAGCAAAAATAAGGCCAAGATGAAACATATTTCTGTCCCCTCCTGGCATAATGTTTAAGCAATCTAAAAATATGATGCTCCCAGCCTCAAGGATGGCATAATAATTATAAAGACTAAAATGTACTCTGTGGAAATATTCATCATAGGTTTTGCTCCCCCCCCCAATATCTCTGTAGAACTTATTTAAATGTAAATTAGATCATGTCCTCAACACTCCTTCAAAATTCCCTTCCAAGGCCTTCCATGACACCTAGAATAAAAGTCTAGCTTCTACCTGTGATTTTCAAGGCCTTGTAGGACCAGAGCCCTCTGATGTTTTCATATACTCTTCCTTTTTTTTTTTTTTTGTCTTCAGGGTTATCACTGCCACTCAGTGCTGCACTACCAATATCCACTGCTCCTGGAGGCCTTTTTTCTTTTCCATTCTTGTTACCTGGGTTGTTATTACTATTATTGTTGTTCTTGCTGTTATTGTTGTTGGATAGGACAGAGAGAAATGGAGAGAAGCGGGAAAGACAGAGGGGGGAGAAAGATAGATACCTACAGACCTGCTTCACCACTTGTGAAGTGACCCCCTTGCAGGTGGGGAGCCGGGGACTTGAACCTATGCCAGTTCTTGCGTTTTGGGCCATGTGCGCTTAACCCACTGTGCTACTGACCGACTCCCCTACTCTTCCTTTTTAAAAGCACTTCCTCTCCTCGTGCCTCACAGGATTAATACTATATGTTTTAAGCCTCTGCTTTGGGGACCACTCTTTCCAGACCGACGGCCAGGGACATGCCCAATTTCACTCCTTTTAGGCCTACTTTTTACATTCAGAAAGAGAGAGAGAGAGAGACAACACAACACAAGAGTTTCTGCTGGCATGATGGTGCTTTTGTGTGATGTTAGAACCCAAGCCTGACCCCCACACACAATATGGTATATGTCCTACCAGATGAACTATCTATTATCCCCTTCCACATTTTTTATTGTACTTTTCTCTGCCCCCATATCAAAGTTTGTCTCATTTTGGGAAATAAACATTATATACTTAGGCCCCTCAACTACCTTCCCACCTACAAAGATGATGTTTCATGAGTGGTGGAGCTATGTTTAAGATGTCTCTTCCTTCTCTCTCTCTTTTCTCCTTCCCCTTCTCCTTCTCCTCCTCTTCAACATCCTCCTCCTCCTCATTATTTCTCTGTCTCTCATTCACCCACTATCAAACAGAAATAATAAGAGAGGTACATGTGGCCCTGGGAACTATAAATCCATTTAGACACTGAGATCCAGTCATAATTTTAGTATAAAAATCACTGATAGAGAAAATTATATGTATTCTAATGCAGTTGCCTTTTTGCATTTATTAAAAATATAGATTCTGAGTCTGCACACCCACAGAGACAAAGCTGTTTCCTCTAAACAGTTCATATAGTCACCACTCAATTCAAATAATTCTCCATATGAAAAACTGCTCCAGGTCGCTTATTTTCAAGGAAATTCGATAAAGACACCACTGAGATACCACCTCATTCCTGTGAAAATGGCATACATCAAAAAGGACAGCAGCAATAAATGCTGGAGGAGCTGTGGGGACAGAGAAACCCTTCTGCACTGATGGTGGGAATGTGAATTGGTCCAGCCTCTGTGGAGAGCAGTCTGGAGAACTCTCACAAGGCTAGACATGGACCTTCCATAGGACCCAGTAATTCCTCTCCTGGGGATAAACCCCAAGGACTCCATAACACCCAACCAAAAAGATATGTGTACACCTATGTTCATAGCAGCACAATCCATAATAGCTAAAACCCGGAAACAACCCAGGTGCCCAACAACAGAGGAGTGACTGAGAAAGCTGTGGTATATATACAGAATGGAATGCTATGCAGCTATTAAAAACAATGAACCAACCTTCTCTGACCCATCTTGGACAGAGCTAGAAGGAAATATGTTAAGTGAGCTAAGTCAGAAAGATAAAGATGAGTATGGGATGATCCCACTCATCAACAGAAGTTGAGAAAGAAGAACAGAAAGGGAACCTAAAAGCAGGATCTGACTAAATTTGTAGTAGGGCACCAAAGTAAAACCCTGGGTTGAGGGTGAGGGTATATGTTCAGCTTCATGGGGGTGGGGGTGGGGGAATTGGCTGGGACACAGTCTTTTGGTGGTGGGAATTGTGTTTATATACACTCCTATTAATTTGTAGTCATACAAATCATTATTTAAGTAATATGAGAGGGGGAAAGCTGATTGAGTGTCTCAAACTTTTGAAGCACAGACTGAGTCTTTTTAATACATAGGCTGAGTCTTAAAATCTTAGTCCAGAGAAGGTGGGTTCATATATAACCCCAGGAGAGGAATTACTGGGTCATATGGAAGGTCCATGTCTAGCCTTCTGAGAGTTTTCCAGACTGCTCTCCACAGAGGCTGTACCAATTTACATTCCCACCAGCAATGTAAAAGGGTTCCTCTGTCCCCACATCCTCTCCAGCATTTGTTGCTGCTGTCCTTTTTGATGTATGCCATTCTTACAGGAGTGAGGTGGTATCTTAGTGTTGTCTTAATTTGCATTTCTCTGACAATCAGTGACCTAGAGCAGTTTTTCATATGTTTTTTAGCCTTTTGGATCTCCTCTGAGGTGAATGTTTTGTTCATATCCTCTGCCCATTTTTGGATAGTCACTATCAGGCCATTCCATCAGCTGGGACCCAAATTGGGGAGTCCTGAGATTCCCAAACAGACTTGATGAGCCTAGACCTCAAATAAATCCCTCTCTCCATTGTTACTGGTCGTTTCTATCAGGAACCACAAAACAGACCCCTTTGTGGGCCCCCATAGAACCTTGCCCTCAACTTGGATCAACAATGGTAGAGAATGTTCCATCCACCGAAGGGAGGATGGACACCATACTCCATGCTACACCAGAGGAAGATGGGTCCTGAATATTGGGGCAGCTGGGAATGTTCATACTCATGACCACAGAATGTGAGCTCAGATCTACAGGGATACAGAGGTCACATAGGCTCCTAAGCTGAATACGGACCCCAGATGACATTAAATAGATGGGGTTTACAGTCAACAATATTTATACCCATTTCCCATATTTGGGAGCTACTCTCTTCCCTGATCCAGCTTTCTGGTCCTTTTCCCAGCCATGATATCATCTTCCCAGACAAAAACTTGGATCCACTGGCATATCAGATTTCAGCCTTAGTGGCAAAACAAAACAAAACAAAAAATAGAAACAAAAAAACTAGTATAGCCACAGGCCCTTTGGAATATAACTAAAATATGCCTACTAGCTATCTACAAGATGGAGGACCCCCCCCTCCCACCAACTCTTCATCTGCACTATTCTAGTCCTGACATCTATGATCTCTTGTCAACCACCAGGTTCCAGATGCTAGCATGATGCCAACCAGACTTCCTTGGACAGACAACCCCACCAATGTGTCCTGGAGCTCCACTTCCCCAGAGCACTTCCCCACTAAGGAAAGAGAGAGACAGACTGGGAGTATGGATTGACCTGTCAACACCCATCTTCAGCGGAGAAGCAATTACAGAAGCCAGACTTTAAACCTTCTGCATCCCACAATGACCTTGGGTCCATACTCCCAGAGTGTTAAAGAATAGGAAAGCTATCAGGGGAGGGGATGTGATACAGAGTTCTGGTGGTGGGAATTGTGCAAAGCTTTATCTCTCTTATCCTATGGTTTTGTCAATGTTTCCTTTTTATAAATAATAATAATAATTCTCATATATACTTTTAAACTTTCATTATACTATTAAAAATAATAATAATAATTCCCATATATACTTTTCCTCATGTATTGACTGGTAATTGCCATGTAACAGTTTAGTACATAAAAAAAATGTGATTTTTTTCCTGCCACCAGGGAGATAGCTGGGGCAAAGTGCCAGCACTTCAAATCCACTGTTCTCAACAGCCATTTTTTTACTTTTTTTTTCTTTTTCTTTTATTAGATAGGACAGAAAGAAATTGATAGAAGAGGGCAGAGAGAGAGAGAGGAGATGGGGGCTGGCAATGAGAGACCTGAAGACCTACCACACAGTTCATGAAGCATCTCTTCCCCCTTCAGGTGGGGAGGAGGAACTCAAACCCAGATCATTCTTCATAGTAATGCATCTGTTTAAATAGATGCACCATCGCCCAACCCTGGTGCATTATTTTTAATAACTGCTATGTTATTGGAGAAAATGGTATTGTTTTACAATTATATTAAGGGGTTATTTTTTAATTTTTAGTTATTAGTTATTTAATAGTAATTGACAAGATTTTTGGATATGAGGGGTACAATCCCATACAATTACCACCACCAGAGTTCCATATCACCTCCCCTCCACAGAGAAGGTCCATAGTCTTAATCCCGCTGGAAGTATGGACCAAAGATTCTTATGGGGTACAGAAGGTGGAAGGTCTGGCATCTGTAATTGCTTCTCCACTGGATGTAAGCATTGACCAATCAAACTATACCCCCAGCCTTTTTTAATGATGATGTGTACAGCATTTTATGAAAGGGGATAGTCATTGATAACTTATTCAGAAAAGATTCTAAAGGCATCACACCCCTTCCTAGGAAACACAGTCCCAATTTGACTGGGCCTGTCGATAGCTGCATAAAATCCTTAGTGTTAAAGTAAGTGGACTTCTGCTAACCAGGTAGACAGTTCTTATTAAAAGACGAGGGCAGTGCAGCCAGCATTGTAAGCCTAATAAGGTGGGTGATGTGGATCAATTTGTACTGTCCTTGACTTTCTGCTTCTATTAGAATTCTGAAAGATCATTAGCCACCTCTGGGATATGTTTGATTAATGGATTTGGTTAAACAAAAAGGTGAGGTCAACCGTGAGCAGAAATTAAATTTTTTTAAAAAGTGCATTCCAGAGGTAATATATGCTTTCCAAACTGCAAATGAGAATTCTGCTCCTTAGGCTGATTCAAATCAATGCAGCAGTGTGTTCCCACTAAGATGACCCTAGAGAAGCCTTCAAGCCTTCCTGCTGAAATGCCTTTCAGCCACAGGGCACTGACCTCTGAGGCTTGGTATTAGCACACCTGCTTGATAGTGTGTTAGTCTAGGCAAAGCAGAGACCCCAAATAGCATGCCATTAACAGCACAGATACATTAAGAATAAAGCCTGATTAGTATCTCACAATGAGAATAATTCTTCCCTGTCATTAGAAAAGGTGAAAACTGAACCTTTGAAAAAGAAAAACTAAAAAATCTATCTCTGATTATTCTGCTTTCATTAAAGAACTTATTGCACTATTTTGAATAATTTTATCTGATTTCTATAATAGCCTTCCTGTCTATCCTATGTCTTTATGAAGAAAAGACTGGAGCAGCACACTAAGAAAAAATAGTGCTTTACTTGTCAAACTGAGAAAAAATATATATATACATATCCATATATGTGTGTATATATATATATATATATCTACTACATATGATCTCCTGAGTTTATTATCCTACACAAATTATACTAATTTTTATAAACTGAAGGTGCTCTGCCTATTAAGTTCTCCTCAAAATGAAAGCAGTGGATTTCATTCTATTTAGTACACTGCTCTTTACAATTATTTTATAATGTATAACAGGTATATGTACACTATAAATTCAGTATATAATGCTTTAATGTCTAGTGATGGTTATGAATCCCTTGAGTAGGAGTGAAAAATACGATCTATAACAACCCAATCTGACTTATAATTGCCATTGCAAAACTATTTAACACTTTACATTCAAGTTCATTTTTGTAGTCAGATCTGAGGGTCTAAAATAGGAAGCTCCTCCAAAGTAAAATAATTGCTCGTTTTTTTTGAAATTAGGAGATTTCTGATCCTTTAATAGCCATTCAGACACCACTGGCTGACACCTGAACCTCTACCTTTCATTTGTAGAAGCAATACATACTTAAACCAATTCTAGAAAAGAAGTAAAGGCACCACAAATAGCTTCAAGTATGTAGTGCCTGAATTTTTGCCTGAATATGGGTCATACTTTAAAATGTAAGGAGAGCTCTCTACTCCCATCCTCTGTCCATAACTGGTAATGGCTACTTTTGGCTCTTAAGGATTTGGAAATTTGGATGTGAGTCTCCTAAGACAGCACAATCAATCTTGTTTAAATACAGATAGTTGATAAAATATTCCTTATTTAACCTGTCACTCAATTCTCTTAGCTTACCCTAATGAATTTTTTTTCTGAAATAACTCTCCTTTGTTTTTCTTTTTACTTGATTCTGACTGACTTCCTTTGGGGCACTGTTGACATTCTACATAGAGTTACACATGCATGTCTGTTACGTATGTCAATTTGCTAAATGGTTATACATGTGTTTTATGATTTTTGGTTTGAGAAAAATAAAATGTCCTTATTTTTCTAAATCAGCTTAGACTTGTGCCCTCTCCCCTCCCTGAAAGCAACAGACAGAACTGTCAGGAAATCTACTCCTTACTTTTTACAAGCTTTTTTCCCTAGTGCTTTTGGAAATATATCAGAACCAAGTTTAGAAAGATTGGGAAAAGACTACCATCTTCTGTCCAACTTATTTCTCTTACTTATGTGAATATCTGAATTATATATTCAAAAGATAGCCAGCCCTCAAATCATGGCATGATGTTCTCTATAGCAACCAAATCAGTTTTCTTTGTTAATTCCCAACTAAGTATTCTAAATACTCTGACATTCTTGGTGTCTATTTCCTTGACAGACAGTTAACACATCCTTCATCATCTATGGTTTGCATCCTCATGAGTTTCTTTTTACAGCTGTTCAAGGAATTCACCAACCTGCTATTAAGCCCATATTTTCCTCAAAAGTAGTTATTATTCTTTCTGAAATACTAGTATTTCGGTGAAGAGACACTTCAATATTAATTCAAAGCTAAAACAAACCCAGTGTCCACATCTCAAAACTCTTATATTTTTAGTGGAGTCAGTGGAAGTGGGTAAAAAAAAAAGTTTCCTATTCTTTGTAGAGAACCTATAGCCCAGAACTGAGATATGATTAATGTTTATATTGTACTCTCCCACATGGGTAAGGGATTAAAGAGATAGAGATAGATAAAGATAGAGATAGAGAGAGGAGAGGATGCATTTGCGAGAGAGAAAAAATTAAAAGAAATACGTAATTATACATTATTGTTTAGAGGTAGATTCTATGAGTGTATGAATTTTTTACTTGATGAAGAGGCAGAAAAGTAGCATCTATCATTAAAAATAATATATTTTGCAGGAGTCAGGTGGTATCTCAGTGGGTTAAGCACACATGGCACAAAGTGGAAGGACCAGCATAAGGGTCCTGGTTCGAACCCCCAGCTGCCCACCTGCAAGGGAGCCACTTCACAAGTGGTGAAGCAGGTCTGCAGGTGTCTATCTTTCTCTCCCCCTTTCTGTTTTCCCCTCCTCTCTTCATTTCTCTCTGTCCTATCCAACGACAACATCAATAACAACAACAATAATAACTACAACAATAAAAACAAGGGCAACAAAGGGAATAAATAAATATTTAATAATAATAATAATATTTTGCAATAATACTATCTTAAGATGAAAGAAATCAGCTAGTGATGGTACTATATAATAAGCCTTAAAGCTAGAGTGATTGTCTTACCCATAGTTGATCCCTCACAGACACTCCCTTGGGACCAAGAATATAACATACACTCAAAGTAAATAAATGTTTATGTTATGCTGAATGAAACAGAATGTTCAGTTAGTGTATTATTTAATTGTCAGCCAAGACCAATGCATCCCTTAATAATGAACAAGCAAATACAATGAGTTAGTAACTTAATTTTTATATAACTACTGTTTTATTTCTGTTATAATGTTGGGATATACATTGCCTGAATCATTAGTTCTCTGATGGACCTTTAGGGTAAATTACTCATCCATACATCTGGAGCCTTGTCATGTATCTGTCCTGCCTTCAATGACTTCATATTATGCATATACATGGAGAATAAAGTCAACCAAATAAACAAAAAGAATAACAAAAGAATAGCAAAAATTCTATTGTTATGAAGAATTTCCCCCCTTTTTAGATTGCCACCAAGGACTCTCTGCTTGCATGATGAATGTGCATCTCCCAGTGGCTATCCCAACTGGCTTTTTTTTTTCTTTTTTTACTTTTATATAGAGACAGAGAGAAAATGAGAGGAAAGTGGGAGATAAAGATAAAAAGACAGACACCTGCATCACTACTTCACTGCTCATGAAGCTTCCCCCTGCAAGTGGGGACATGCACAAAATGCATGTGGGTCTTTGTGCATAGTACTGAGTGTGTTCAACTGGTTACACTGCCACCCTACCCCAACTATTTTGGTAAGGGGAGGGCATATCCATGTGTGATTTTTTTCTGAAGCTGTGTCTACTGCTTCCTTAAAAATATATATTTTAGAGAAAGGGAGACAGAGAAACATACAGAGGGGGAGACTCCACAGCACTGGAGAGACTGCCATCCATGGAGTTCCTTCCATTTTGAGAACTCAAAATGATGACATTGGGACCTTTGACTTGGTAAGGTGAAGATTCAAGCTCATGAGCTATTCCCCAACCCTCTGCATCAAATATTATGTATTCTTTCAGTGCACTTTGCAGCCTTTCTGATTACCTCTGTCTTGCCAGTGGGGCTGGATGGTACTGCTAATAGAAGGAGATATTGATCCATTCTCTCCTGGGAGCAAAAGTGTTGGTCTTGGAACACTTGGTATTCCTGAGGCTGACAGAAATCTCCTTCACTCATGCTTTATTCCTAGGACATTGAAAATTTTTTTCTGCTGTGATTTGGTAAGTAAAGTAAACATGCTAAGGAAACATGCCACAATTTTCCACCATACACACTATCTATTCTCTTTTCACTGATGATTCATGCTTTAATTACATGCCCAGTGGATACACTCAGTGATGTTGTTTTGGTAATACATATGGTATTACCAAAGAAGGAACTCCTTTGAATTTCTCTACAGGGGAGTGAAATTAGGTCAATAAAACCCCCTCCACACAAAGACATTATTTAGCACAGTTGGACAAAAGATTCTTAGAACTGACTTCATTTCTGTCTATACAGTCTGCGGTGTGTTTCACCATATTTTTCATCTATAAAACATTCCATTATGATCTATATTCTTTAATGACATCAAATCTAACCATTGATTCATTTTTGAATGACCCAGCACCTCTCCGTCTTTCTTTATCCTGTAGATGAGAGGCTAGTGAAAACAAGGATAGAGGTATTTTGTTTTCCATTTTATTATGAGTTTAATTATCTACACTGCAGTTGTCGGCACACAGGTAGTTTCTCATCTCCTCATGGTAGGTGTCTTCAGAACACTCTCACTCCCAGCTTAGATCCTTTTCAAAACGTTATCTTACACATTTTAATTTTGTTAATTCTTCCAATTCATGAACATGGAGTATCTCTCCACATTTTTGTATCTTTTTTTATGTTTACTTGAATAATGACTCATAATTTTCAATGTGAAAGTCTTTCACTTTTTTTGGTTAGGTTTATTCATAGATATTTTATTGATTTTTCTGCTATAGAGTTTTTTTTTCTTTTTGTCTAGTTATTTGATCCCTAAAGAGAATTTCTGAGATTATTGACTGTCAAATAACAGAACAATATACTGAAACACACATACCCTGCTTGTGTGTATGTTTTTAATAGGACTGACTGAACTTCATCTATTTTGTTGTTGTTATCCATCAGTATTATAAAACGTATCTATAAATGGAAATAACTTCCTCAAATGTCTGTCATTGAAACAGTAAGGAAACTTATTTTCCATGTGGAGGTAATGCCACTACTTTCTGAGAGATGTATCTGAACTATAGTTGGAATAGTTTCACATGCTTTTTCCAAGTTATCATTTCCTCTTACAATGATCTGTTATTACTTGAGGTCTATTTTTCTCCAGAGGTGATATAATAGCCTTTGTGTTTTTAGTCCACATTTACTGAAGGGAAAAAAAGATTGTCCATAGTTCATAAAAGCTACCTTTCACTATATAATATATGCAATACATATAACTAAAAGGGAAGGAAAGAAACAATGATACGAAGATGTCATTTTACCATGCAGTATGATTCATTAACATAAATCTTATTTTTGTTCAGTATATCTAGAGAAATTTGTTTTAAGCCTTGGGGATATTTATATTTTTAAAGGATGGGGGATTTAAATCAATCACCCTGTTCATCATTCTTATAAAATGTTTCAGGAGCTGGGTAGTGGCTCATATCATTGGGCTCACATGGTACAATGCTCAGGGACTAGGGTTCAAGACACTAGTTCCTGCCTGCAGGGTGAAAGCTTTGCAAGTGCTGAAGCAGTGTTGCAGGTGTCGCACTGTCTTTCTCCCTATCACCCCTTTCCTTCTCGATTTCTAGTTATGTCTATCCAATAAATACATAAATAAATAAATAAATAAATAAATAAAGATAAAAAAAACTTTTAAAAGATCACTGAGTTGTTTGCTTTTAAAAATGTTTTGAATGTTTCATTGTTTTTGTTTGGCTCATGATAACTGTAGTTATAATTTTTATGATTATACTGCTATACTTAGTAGCTAATATATCTACAAATACCATTTTATTAAGGTTTTAAATTTTATTTATAAAATAGAAATATTGAAGAGACTATAGGATAAGAGGGGTACGTTTCCACACAATTATCACCACCAGAAATCTTTATCCAATCTCTTCCCTTGATACCTTCCCTATTCTTTATCCCTCTGGGAGTATGGACCCACGATCATTGTGGGGTGCAGAAAGTGGAATGTCTGGCTTCTGTAATTGCTTCCCCGCTGAACATGGGTGTTAGCAGGTTGATCCATACTCCCAGCCTGTCTCTCTCTTTCCCAGCCTGTCTCTCATTCCAGAACACATGGTGGGGTCTGCCCAGGGAAGTCTGGTTGGCATCGTGCTAGCATCTGGAACCTTGTAGCTGAAAAAAGAGTTAACATATAAAGCCAAAAAAATGTTGACTAGTCATGAACCTAAAAGCTGGAATGTTGCAGATGAAGATTTGGGGTCTCCATTTTGGAAAAAGTTAATAGGTCTATTTTAGGTATACTATAAAGGGCCTATGACTTTACTAGTTTTTGCCTGAGCCTGAGAGCTAATATGCAGGTGGACCTAGGTTATTGTCTGGGGAGATGGTGTCATAGTTTGAAAAAGGACTAGAAAGTTGAATCAGGGAAGAGAATAGCTCCCAAATATGGGAAAAGTATATAAATACTGTTAACCCCATTGATTTGATCTGGGGCCCATATTCAGCTCAGGAGCCCATGTACCCTCTCCATCCCTGCAGGTCACATTCTGTAGTCACGATTAGGAACATTTCAGGCTGCACTAATTTCAGGACCCATCTTCCTCAGGTAGTAGGTAGAGTATGTTGTCCAACCTCCCTACAAAGAATGGAACTTTACCTAAAACTATTAATCCACATTGAGGGCAAGGTCCTATAGGGGCCCAGAAAGGGGTCCAGATGGAGATTATCAGTGACAATGGAGAGAGGGATCTGTTAGAGATCACCATGTCTGTGTGAGAATCCCAGGACTTTCTGACTAGGGCTGCTGGTGACAGCATGGACTGACAGTGACTAAAGAGTCATCATTAAAGTGTCTTTGTCTTTCTGATTTATCTCACTTACCATAATTCCTTGTAGCTCCATCCAATATGGGTCAAAATGTGTGGGTTCATTGTTTTTAATAGCCGCTTAGTATTCCATAGTGTAAATATACCACAGCTTTCTTAGCCATTCATCTCTTGTTGGGAACAAATACCATTTATGCTCTCACAGGCCACAAATATACTTTTGTGAGCGTGCGCACGCACGCACGCACGCACGCGCGCACACACACACACATGCATACACCTTGCAAACAATATATAACTCTATTAGTAACTTTAAACATCAAACAAGGTTAAATTATTATAAATAATAAAAATTTATTCTCTGCCTATCTTCTTTTTAGTGGCTATATAGAAATATTGAACTTTGAAATGAAGGTTTCCTCTATTGAGTGAACTCTTATTTATTTATTTATTTAATCTGTATATTTTTTTGCTACCAAAGTTATCACTGGAGTGTGGTGCTTGCATAATAATTTTACCACTCCTAGTGGCCAGTTTTCTTTTCTTTCTCGTAGAAACAAAGAAAAATGCAGAAGTAATGAGGGTGAGTGAGAAAAAGAGAGATACTCGTAGTACTGCCTCATCCTTCTGAAGATTCCTCCCCTAAAGTTTGGGGCTAAGGACTTGAACCCAGGTCCTTGAGCATGGTGATCCGTGTGTTCTACACAGTGTAGCACCATCCATAATAATTCTCCTTGAGTGAAAATTCTTTACCCTCTCACATTTCTGATGAATTAATGTTGGAGAATGGGCCTACTATTCAAGAAGTCCAGGCCATTATTTCCATGAGAATCTGAGCAGGTAGACCTCCCCACCCTCCCCACTCTGGCTCAGGAAAAGGGTAGATCCCCCTTGACCTCTGGAATTTATGATGGCTGGACCCTTGGACATGGGCACCTTTCTACACATGCCACTCCCCCCCCTTTAAACAAAGGCCATGAATTACTGTGTATGGCTAACTTGAAAACCATCTCAAACATCCTGATTGCTCAGCTGCCTCCTTCCGCCCCCTGCCCTGAAGTGCCTGCAGTTTACCTCCAGAGAAATATGCACTGTGAAGCTTATGATCAAACCGTGTATGGTAACCTTTTACTTGTGATTAAATAGTTTGCAGGTCAATATGTAACTATACATTGTGTTGCTCTGTGTTTGGGTTAATGATTACCTCAACCTTCCCCGCCAAACTTTGGGTATATCTGCTTGCCTTTAGTCTCCCAATAAATGAGTTGCCCCACTGAGGCTCTTCCAGAGCTGACTGCTTGTCTCTCTTTGCACTTTGCCTTCGCCATGCGGAGCCACCCCAGGACTCCCAGGGGGCCACTCTGACCCTTCACTGCCACTGGCCAGGGTGCAGAGGACCCGGAGCGACCACACATTAATATATTGAAGTTATATATTAGTATGCCTGCTAGGATATTGCCCACAGGTCTTGTAATTTTTTTGTGAAGAATTAGTCTACTTTGGGTTTCATAATATAAACATAGCTCCTTTTCAGGTTTGCTAGGACACTGAGAAAATGAAACCTCAAATAAATAATCTGAAAGTTACTGCTCATTTAGGTTATCATTACTAAGAATTTTCTTAATAAGAGAAGGACTTCCAAAACCAAGGAGGCAAAAATAGCTGTTTTAGTTCTCTCTCCTCAATCTAGCATAGAACATTTATACATAGTCTCATGTATTTGCTTGATTCCAGCTTCATTTGATGTTTCATAGTTAGTTAATTTTGTTTGTTTGTTTTTTCCTCAAGATCACTGCTCAGCTCTAACTTAAAACACTACAGGGAAATGAAGTTGAGACTTTGAAGCCTCTTGAATAAAAGCCTTTTGGCATAATCATTATTCTGTCTATTCTACCCTCAATTACAGTTTTTAGTTGTATTTGTTCACATGTCCACCCTTAAGTCAATCTGTTTCCCCACTAAGTTAGCTTAACCAGCTTTAAGTAACAGGTTGGGGGGACGATATCATCAAGACACTATTGTTCTCAAGTAAAAAACACCCTGGAACTTACAAAGTCATGTCTAGGTCATGAATTCACCTTTGCTTCAGTTAATTAGGATTTTATTTGATTTATCAATTGTTGATGAGAGAGCAGCTATTTGCAAGACTCTGTTAGGTACTGAATAAAAGATGAACATTTTAAAACCTACTCCATGATTCTCACCATCTAGGAAGATTAATAAGTATGCAGTAAATATTAAAGAAGAAATTAGAATGTAATTTCACAAATAACACTCAAAGTGCTGAGAAGCTTCAGGCAGGTAAGAGTTATAATTGGTTGAGGACATCCTGTGAAAATAAATATAAGGTGAATTAGAATTTGATAGATATATTAAATAAGCTACAAAATACTGTGAGTGTTTAGGATAACTGACAGCCATAAGAAAGGTGATGTAAATTGTTCACAATCCCTCTGTTACTTGCATCAAATATTTTAGCCCAATTCTGGTAACAAGTCTATACTCTTAACCCCTGACTACCCCTCCCTGTTTCTTTCTTTTCTCTCTCTCTCTTTTTAAATTTCTTTATTGGGGAATTAATGTTTTACTTCTGACAGCAAATACAATAATTTGTACATGCATAACATTTCCCAGTTTTCCATATAATAATACAACCCCCACTAGGTCCTCTGTCATCCTTCTTGGATCTGTATTCTCCCCACGCATCTACCCCACCCTCTTTTCTCTTTTTTTTTTTTTTAAGGTTTGTTTTTTGTTTTTTTTTAATTTTTTAAATATTTATTTTATTTATTTATTCCCTTTTGTTGCCCTTGTTGTTTTATTGTTGTAGTTATTATTATTGTTGTCGTTGTTGGATAGGACAGAGAGAAATGGAGAGAGGAGGGGAAGACAGAGAGGAGGAGAGAAAGATAGACACCTGCAGACCTGCTTCACCGCCTGTGAAGCGACCCCCCTGCAGGTGGGGAGCCGGGGTTCAAACCGGGATCCTTATGCCAGTCCTTGTGCTTTGCGCCACCTGCGCTTAACCTGCTGCGCTACAGCCCGACTCCCCTCTTTTCTCTCTTTTATATATACTTTTTGTTTAATTCTGATAATCAGTAGTGAATTTGGATTCTTTGCCTATGTTTCAAATGAGGTCCAGACAAGTATAATAATTTTCTATAGTTTATAGGACTTCCCCTGAGGCCTTTTGTCTTCATCCATAACCTATCATGTATTTGGGTCCAACTAATTTAATCATAAATGCTCCTAAAGTGCTTGAAACATGTTTTGAGTGATAAGATTCGTGTTGACTCTCATTAACATTATTAATGTATGTATATTTCTTCCAGTTTAATTTAATATGTTACATTCAAATCTCACTGAAAGTTAATGAGATTTAGCTGTAAACTTGTAAATGTACCCTCTTGTATAGTATTGTACATGGTTTCTGAGTTTTCTACCATCTTATCTAAGCTTTCTGAAGCTGAAATGTTATCAAACTTTTTAGAGAGAATAGAAAGGAAAACTTATAAACTTCACATTGGCGTATCTTAAAAACTCCAGGTAATTAAAGAATAAATGTCAAAACCTTTTTTTATTAATTTATTTTTTATTTAAGAAAGGATATATTAATAAAACCATAGGGTAGGAGGGGTACAACTCCACACAATTCCCACCACCCAATCTCCATATCCCATCTCCTCCCCTGATAGCTTTCCCATTCTCCATCCCTCTGGGAGCATGGACCCAGGGTCGTTCTGGGTTGCAGAAGGTGGAAGGTCTGGCTTCTGTAATTGCTTCCCCGCTGAACCTGGATGTTGACTGGTCGGTCCATACTCCCGGTCTGCCTCTCTCTTTCCCTATTAGGGTGGGTCTCTCGGAAAGCGGAGCTCCAGGGCACATTGGTGGGGTCTTCAGTCCAGGGAAGCCTGGCCGGCATCCTAATGGCATCTGGCACCTGGTGGCTGAAAAGAGAGTTAACATACAAAGCCAAACAAATTGTTGAGCAATCATGGACCCAAAGGTTGGAATAGTGGAGAGGAAGTGTTAGGGGGGTACTCACTGCAAATTCTAGTGTACTTCTGCTTTTAGGTATATATTTTGCACTAGTTTATGGATATGTGTGAACATATGCTCTCTCTCACAGAACCTGGTCTGTATCTAGGTTTTGGGACTTTGTTAGAAAGTGAACCACCTGGGATGGAATTAGAGAATACTATGAAAGGAAAGGTCTCACCTGAGTAATGAAGCTGAAGGGTTGTCGTTCCACACGTGAAGTCTCTGTACACAGTCTGAGCTGAAGCATGTTGAAGTGGCAATCGTTGCGTTGATTGTCAAAACCTTTTTTAACTAAAAAATCCTTTCTCACAACTGAGTACTTTCTTGTGTCTGTAAATGTTCATTGATTGCATATTTAGTATATGATTCTGTCAAATGTCACTATGTAGAGCTACAAAAGAAATTAAATAAGAGTAAATACACATACACAGTGCTTGACTCAGGTGCAGTATTCAACTCCATGACACTACAGAAAGTTTTGATGCTTTGGTATCTGTTCTCTCTGTATCTCTTTGTCTCCATCTCTGTCTGAGAAAGTTGACCTCATGTGATGAAACTATGACAAGGACAAAAAATACTTTACAAAATAGTCTTTAAAGTCTAAGTTGTATTGTGAAGTATATATGGAAAGATTCATTGGAAGGAAATGGAAGAAAATCAACTAGTGTTTTCAAATTAGGAAAGTCTAGCTTGCAAAGACAGAGATGGAGAGCTAAATTTGAAAGAGCACTTGTCATATAGGGTAGAGTAAATGACCTAATTTGACTGGAGAATTCTATAGAAGCTGAAGAAATGAATGGCATGATGTGGGGAGTTAATTGTTGTAGGACTTGAAGAGAAAGTAAAGTAATTCTCATTTCCTAGAAGATTTGATTTACAACTAGAGGCTCTAAACTACAACTGTTCTGTAATTTAATAAAGAGATAATGGAGGGTCTTGGGCAGTAGCACACCTGATTATACACATATATCACCATGTTCGGGGACCTGGATTTGAGCCCCTGCCTCCCCATTGTCACTCATATGCTTCATGAGTGACAGTGAAGTAGGTCTGCAGGTGTCTATCTTTTTCCACCCCTCTATCTCTCCTCCCCTATCAATTTCTCTCTGTCCTGTTAAAAAAAAAAGAGAGAGAGAGAAAAGAAAAAAAAAGGGGGGAGGGGATGGCCATGGTGGAGCAGTGGTGTACTTGTGTATTGCCTCAGCAATCACCCTGGTAGCATAGAAAAAAAAAAATATATATATATATATATCATGTGAGATAGAAAGGAAGGACAAAAGGAAAAAAGCTAAATTTTTGTTTTTCATTAGTAGGCAATCAATATGCAAAACCCTGGTAGGATACCAGCTTTGTCATGCTTGAGGCTCATACTCAAGCCCAGCTGTCACCATACTACAGGACATTTCGATATCATGCTGTCTTTCTCTTTTTCCCCTCTGTTTTTCTGTCTTTACTTATTTGAAAAGTCTAGTCTGGAGATGTGAAGTTTTAGATGCAACAGTAATAAAAGAAAGTGCAATAATGAAAACAGGTTATATTGAGCTATGAGGGTAAATGACAAAAAATTTACTGAAAGTCTCCAATAGGATTGTTTCAGGAGATTAGGAATAAAGATACTCTCTACTGATATATTTCCTTGCAGATATATTTGCTCTTTAAACTACATGTGTATGTAATTTAACTACATATAGATGATTGTTAAATAACAAGTGAAGAAGAAAGAGAGGGAGAGAATAGAAAAAAGCAAAAAAATAAAAGGATAACATGCCATAGAAGTCATGTTTTGGGGGGCTGGGTGGTGGCACACCTGGCCGAGTGCACATGTTATAATGCACAAGGACCCAGGTTTGAGCCCCCAGTCCCCACCTGCAGGGGAAAAGTTTTACAAGTGGTGAAGCAGTGCTGCAGGTGTGTCTCTGTCTCTCACCCTCTCTATCCCTCACTTCCCTCTCAATTTCTGACTGTCTCTATCCAATAAATAAATAAAGATAATAAAATTTTAAAAAGTCATGTTTTTATCATATAATATGAATTTTAATGTGAAGAATATAAAAAATAATGTAGAATAGCAGTATATTTTACTTTAAATATCAAATCTGAGGTCATATTTTCTCATCTATCCAATTTGTTTTTTTAGCTCTTTTGTTCTCTTTCTCTAGGAAAACTAATTTTCTTAATTCTCTTACAATATCCAAAATTCTTCATTCATATACTATTATAAACAGAATAAAAGATATTCTCTTCCACACTAGTCCATTCAGATGAAACCTTGTTATTTATGGTCTGAGCACTGTGTCTAACATAGAAGAGTGTCTTTAAGGAGTTTTTCTTGTCTATTATCTCACTTTGGGCATAGGTCCAGTTTCATTCCCTCTTTAATTTTGTCAGTCTTCCAAGTAGTTCTTACTTTACTGTCATTTCTCAAATCATATTCATGAGATACTTGCTCATAAATAACATTTATATGTTTTATATATGTAAATTTCAAAATAATTTCTGTTTATTAATAATCAAGGGATCAATAGAGTCTAAAACAATGTTTCTAAAGTTATATAGAGGTCAGAATTTATAACTACATTAATTAGGCAATATAATATAAAATATGATTTCCATTTTAGGAATTTGAATATGTCACTAATTAACCATCATCCACTTGTTCACTAGAGCATAAACACTTAATTTTGGGGCATAGCAGGATGGATGTATTTATGAATGGATGGATAGATGGTAGACACTGAGTTTTTTTCATGAATCAATGAAATATAAGATGCACAGTGAAATACAGAAAATTAACCAAATGTTATGTCACATTCCTCCTCAAATTCTTCCTTCCTACCTCTCAACTGTATTTCCTCCTCTTGCTAGAACAGCTTTCTCTGTTTCTTTATCTACCTAGGGAAAGATACAGAAATAGCACTTACATAGGAATAGCAATTGAGTAACCTCTGTCCCCTGATCTACACAGGATAATTAATTCTGGTGACCCCAACACTGAATTCTTACATGAGACTATATGACTCACTAGGGGGGTCTAAAATTCAAAGGATAAAAATGACTCCAGAAGTATGTTCCATGAATTGAAAGGGGGATTTCTCAGGGAGAGAAGAGATAGACCAAGAATCCTGAAAGGTATCTGCGTTACTGAAAATTAATAGAATTAGATCAGACAATAGTATTTGTCGTTTATTGTTATTCATCATTGGTATTGTTGTCTTGGCAAACGGTAGAAGAAGATTGTCTGTCTACATGCAGCATCATCTGTCTTTCTAATGACTATTTATTGTCAGGCAGAGGTGCTCTTAAAAAGAAACTGTATCCGGGAGTCAGGTGGTAGCACAGCGGGTTAAGCGCACATGGCACAAAGCACAAGGATCCCAGTTGGAGCCCCTGGCTCCCCACCTGCAGGGGAGTCGCTTCACAAGAGGTGAAGTAGGTCTGCAGGTGTCTATCTTTCTCTCCCCCTCTCTGTCTTCCTCTCCTCTATGCATTTCTCTCTGTCCTATCCAACAACAACATCAATAACAACAATAATAACTACAACAACAGTTTTAAAAAAAGGGCAATAAAAGGAAAAATAAAAAAAATTTTAAAAATAAACTGTATCTGCCAACATCCATGTCCAGTGGAGAAGAAATTACAGAAGCCAGACCTTCCACTTTCTGCACCCCATAAAAGTTTATGATCCATACTCCCAGAGAGGGGTAAAGAATAGGGAAGCTTCCAAAGGAGGGTATGGGACATAAAACTTGTGGTGAGAGCTTTATGGAATAGTACTCCTGTTATCTTAAATCTTGTTCTTCATTATTAAATCACTAATAAAGTTTTTAAAGAAACTGTATCATTTATAAACTGTTGCATAATGGGGAATAATTCAAGGGACTTTTCTTAGCGTTCTGAGAGCTCAGTGTTTTCCTTTTATCTCTAACCTTTTTCTTTTACTACTCTGGGTGACTGTCTTGTATAACTTATTGTTGACATATTATTATACATATCATTTATTAGTGATTTAATAGTGGTTTACAAAATTATACGATCACAAGGGAATAATTCCACACTGTACCCATCACTTAAGTCCTGTGCCCCCACCCTCCCAATGATAACCACCATAGTTCTCATGAAGTCTTAGACAGTTTGTTTAATTTTGTTTTTGCAAATTCACTTTCTTTCAGTTCTTGATGTTATATATACTTCAGAGCATAACCATTTCCAGTTCCATTCATAGTATATAATTATTATTATTTTGCTTCTGGAGTTATTGCTGGGGCTCAGTGCTCGCACTATGAATTCACTGTTCCTGGAGGTCACTTCTTCTATTTTATTGGATAGGACAGAGAGAAATTGGGGGGGGGGGTGCAGAGAGGGAGAGAGAAAGATAAAATACCTGCAGACCTGCTTTACTCCTTGTGACGCATCTCCCATGCAGGTAGGGAGCCAGAGCTCAAACCCAGATCCTTGTGCTGGTCCTTGTGATTAGTACTATGTGGTCTTAACTGGGTGCACTACCAGCTGAGCCCCTCCATAGTTTATTATTATAACTAAATTTACTCTAGAGAAGCAAATTATGCCATTGTAGGGGTATATATGTGTGTTCATGATTTCCTTGGGACACTTTTCCATTCAGAAAAGAGGGAGAATGTAGGATGGAGAAACACTACAGCACTCACTTTTGCTCTGATGCCATAGCACCTCCCATGTGGTGTGAGGACTCAAATTTGCATATTCCCATGTGGAATGTGGAGGCCTTGAATCTGGGCTGTATACATGGAGGGGCCATGTGTCCTATCTGGTGAGCATCTTTCTGGCTATAATTCAGAATTTCTAGTTGCATGTTTTAGTTCATGATAAAAAGACAGATTTTGAACTTGAACAGTTTCTAGTATTAAACTTGAGGACTTTTTCATTAAAGTCTCTATTATGGTACAAACCACCAGCACTGCTATGGATTATTATATCATTTAAAAGATTGTTTTTATTCCCCAGGGAAGTGGAAATCCAGTGAAGCATGAGCAGTGGGGATTTTCAGTGCTGATGTAAAACACCTCTTGTTAGATAAAACCCTGTGTACCTGAGAAATGAAATTTTAGCTCAGCCTGTATTTATTATAATATGCTGTGACTTCTGTTTTTATAGATTCAGGATGAGAAAAAATCATAATAAATGTACTTGTCACGTCAAGGAATCATTTAAAATTTTCCCCATAGAGACTGTTGCTGTTAGCAATATATTGTAAGGCCACCTTCTTTGACCATCCTATCTTTCCATTATACATGATTCTCTGTAGTCAACTAGAGGGTGTATTATTTGAGAATTATGTTACTGGAGTATTCTTGTGAGTCATAACTTGTTTTATAACTTAAAATCCCCCCAGATTGTATATTCTTTTTATTTAAATCTATCTTTGACTCAATGAAGTTTACTGTCAGTCTTTTGCAGGTTTTCAGCACACCTGAAAAGAGAAAGTCTGACAGTTAAATAGCCCCAAAGAGTCAGCAAAACAAAGTGTAAAAATTAAAAGTCTGGAATCTGAGGCCAGAGAATCAAGCCTGCGTAAGATATAAGATGTGAGTTTTCCATGTGGGGGTGAAAAAGGCTTGTCAAAAGAAAATTCAGAACTGAATATTTTATTCAGTAAGAGATAAATATTACAGTTTGTGGCCCAGAGACTTCAAACCCAAAATTGTTATCAAACAATATGCATGATGTTACAGGGTGACTTCTTAAATGAAAATGAAAACATGGTCTGACTGTTACAATCACCTGATTGTTACAGTGGGATTCCTAGATTATGTAAATTGGTTCACAGTTATTCTTTTGTAAAATTTAGGAAAATGATTAGCTTGCCTTTTTAATTTTCAGATAATTTATTATTAACATTTCCTAAAACATAATGAATTCATGAGGTGAATTAGAGTTAGCTGTGCTTGCTTCTTTAATGGTTTTGTCCAATAGGCCTTTTCAAACCTTCACTTTATTTCATTTTAACCTACCTAAGAAATCTAAAATTCAAAACCAATGTCTTATCTTAAGAGGATATACATGTGCATTTTAGCTTTACATAACAGATACTGTATGTATCACTTTTCCTTTAGGAAATCATACCTATCAGTTGCTCTGGGGCAGTATCACCAAGTTGATATTATAGCTACATTTCTTCCAGTCACATTACTACACAACTGGAAAGACAAGTATTTGTAGTAGTCCTGCCTCTGAATCTCTGATGCAATTACCATCGCCATGGAAATTTGTATTTAAGACAGATATTCAATCTTTATCTTTATTTTACTTTATGTTATGCTTTCACATTATTCTATTTTGAATAGCATTTCGTCTAATCATTTTTCTGTTATTTCTCAAAGACAGTTTTCATATATTTATATACAAAATGAGATTTTTCTCTATGGAAATATATATGTCATATATATATTTAGTATTATACACATGTATGTTATACTACATACATACGATGTATATTGTATTTGGATATATATATATATCAGTTACATTTTCAATAAAATAATGTATATGGTTGAGAATATACTTGATAAAGTAGATAGAATGTATAACTAATTTTTGAAATAAATAATTATGTAAAAATGAGTTTACCAATAGAAAAAAAAAAGATTAGTTAGAAAGCTGATAGCTACTAGTTGCAATAACATATATGGATATAACTTGTATATACCTGTGAAAATGATGATGAACATTTGCAATTATGTGATAGATCAACTTATACAAAATGTTAAATTCTTTAGACATCCAACAAGTACTGATTGCAGCAAAATGACACCATTTTTCTTTTCAGTATGCTATAATTTTCTGATGTCTTGAAGATATTTAAAAAGACAAAATTTTCTGCAATGCAAATTATCATTTTCTATATTTTCCTAAGGATTAACATCATTGTCTAGCTAGTTTATTTTCTACTCTGAATGTGATATCATCCTGGTGAACTTGCTAATAATAAACCATATTGGGGGTCGGGCAGTGGCGCAGCGGGTTAAGTGCCAACGAACGACATCAACAATAGTAATAATAACCACAACAAGGCTACAACAAGGGCAACAAAAGGGGAAAAATTGCCTCCAGAAGCAGTGGATTCATGGTGCAGGCATTGAGCCCCAGCAATAACCCTGAAGGCAATAATAATAATAATAATGATAAACCATATCTATTCAACCATTTTAACCATCAAAATAAAATTCCAGAAAAAGTTCTTCTATAACTCAGGTGTGGGTAATGAGGTCTTGTGAAGCAAACAAGTGTGCTTTGCTACTAATATTCCCTACTTGAATGCCATTAAAATCTGTTTCAGTTACTGTACCAAAATCATCATATGAATGCTTAAATGTGAAAAGTATAAAGTTCTGGAAAAGAAAGTACATGAAACTTTTTTAAGTTTGTATCAGAAAGATGTATGTCTTGCCATGCAAATAACCTAAGTTCAAACCCAGAACAACATGGAAGCACCAGAGAAAGTTCTGATTTTATTATATCCTTCTCTCTAAGACTTACCTTATGAATTAAACAGTGATCCAGGAGTAGTGAAACTGGGCAGCATGATATCCTGCCCCACCTCAGTAAACACAATCATGTCACAGAGATGAAGCTAAACCTTTCTTAAAGCCATAATTCATAATTGACTTTCTGAACAATTAGGAAATATTTTGAAGGTTTTAGCTTATACAAGTATTGATGCATAGTCTTTATACTTTTGGAATTGTTTAACGACATAAAGATAGTATGTACTAGTGGGCACTAAAAATCAGTTGGTGTTGATTTATTTTGTTTTTAATTGCCACCAGACTTATCACTGGGGCTTGGGACCTGCACAGAAATCCGTAGCTCCTGGTGGCCTTTTTTCTTCTCCTTCCCCTTCTCCTTTTCTCCTTCTCCTCCTTCTCCTCCTCCCTTTCCTCCTTCTCCTCCTCCTTTTTCTTCTCCTCCTTATCCTCCTCAATTTTCTTCTCCTCCTCCTCTTCCTCCTTCTTCTTCTCTCTCTCCCTCCTCCCTCCCTCCCCTCTCTTGTTCTCTTACTTTTACTTTCTCTCATTATTTTTTCTTTTTCATTTTGATAGAGACACTGAGAAATTGAAAGTGAAGGAGGAATTAGAGAGTTAGAAGAAAGAGAGGTGTCTGTAACACTGTCTCACTGCTCATGAATCCCGCTGGTGCCTTGCGGGTGGGGACCAGAGGCTTGAACCTAGGTCCTTGTAATATGTAATGTGTGCACTCTACCAGTTGTGTCACTACCCAGCCTCAGTATTGTTTTACTGTGATCAAACTTGCTCACACACATGCCTTCGAGCAAATAAAAAGAGCAAAGTAGCACTGGAAGAAAATATACCAAATCAGAAGATCAATTTTTTAGGCTTTCAGATGACTTTTTTTCCTTTTTGACATATGTCTAGAATTTCTACTTTCTGCACTGGCTTTCAGTTTTCATATTATACAAAAATTAGTAGTCATTATTTCTAGAGCAAAAGAAACTGCCCCCCCGCCCTGATATTTCCCCATAGAGAGTTATAATTTGTGTCCTACAAGTATACATTTCAGTTTATTTTTCTACTATCATTATACAACTTGAACTTTCCTATTTTTAATTGGCCTTTTAGTGATACAATACATCCTTATCCGATTCATTTTTTCTCAGTTAAATATTTTTATTTATTTATTATTGATTTATGAAACTACATGTCATCAGGGGTACAATTCCACACAGTTCCCACCACCAGCATTCTGAATCCCTGAGCCCACCATTGCAGTCTACCATGGTTCTTCCAAGGTTGCAGACATGGGTTAAGCAACATCTCTACAGTTGTCTATCCTATTCTTTAGCTAAGTGTTTTCTACTCTTTTTTTTTTTTAATAAATAAGCAATGAGTGACTAGTTCTGTGCAGCATTATCTGTTGCTTTGTACTGTGCTTTAACATCAAGAAACACAAAACATATCTCATAGGTAATGAGATTTTAAAAAAACTGTCCAAATCCCTCAAAATGTTCTCTTTTGTAGAGCACTGACCACCTTAAGGGGGAAAAAAAACACTTTTGTAATGAGAGGTACGATTTTTGTTCTTCAGTGATATAAAAGTTCCACAGTGTATTATTTTCAGGAAAAATCTGTTTTGCAGAATGGTGAATGGAAAAGTTGTGAAAAAAACTTTCCTTTTTCTTAATTAGCTCAAAGAATAGCCTTCAATGTAGCTGACTGGCTACATGTAGAAAATGACATTTCTGAAAAGAAAATTTCCTCAAAACTAGAATGAGAACAATATACTTTTAGTAGTATTTTTATGAGCAGAAAAACTCACTGACAGCTCTATGCATATATAGTATTCAGTCATAATGTACCACTATTGCTCTAACTTGCAGCTTCTGTGAGATATTGCTTTGCTCATTTGCTAAGAATTTTTCCCATAAATGTGTTCTGCAGGTGGTGAAGGTGACTTCTATATCCAGCATCAAACTTATAAAGAAAGTTAATAAAGCACCTGCTATCAAATTGTTGATAAAAGATATTCATTAGTATTCTGTAAATGTAATAATAGTATATAGATGACTTTAGTTTATAGAGATTAATTTATGTGAACAAAAAATATTTTAAAGTCTATTTCTCCATTGTAAATCATTTATTACCAACCCATCCCCAAGAAAAAAAGTAAAGTTATGTGTTTCTAGCTATCATGGCAAATTGCACTGAGGTTATAAAATTAATGTCCCAATTCAAGCAATTATCAACAGTGTATGTTAAAAGTGACTGTCTTTTGGTATTTCATAGCAAGTGGAGATGTTTAATAACCTACCTACACTCCAAACCAGAACCGCTGTTCAGTAGAAACTTTAGGGATCACCTTGTCCAAATCTGCAGGATCAGTCAATTCTGTTCCTGGCTGGGGGGCGGGGTGGGGGGTGAAGGAACCTAATTTACTGCCCTAGATGTTAGTTATCTTGCTGATAATTCTTTTGTGACTACTCTAATGAAAGGATATGTGATATTTTCCTTATGACCATCTTTTCAAGTTCTTTATACTGGCTTCAGCAGTGATTGTCTATTTCTCCATACTGAGAGCCTACTTAGATTATAATAGTTTGCAGGACAACTGGTATTAAATTCAATTCTATGAATGACTGATGGGGTTTCATAACATGCTCCAAGTCAACAGCCTGCCTTCCCAAGGGATTTTTCTAGTGTTAAGTGACATAGTTCGCTGCTGTCATAATCCACCTGCCAGCTTGGAAATAGCTGAGTCCTGGACTGTTCTTTTCTAATTCCAAGGGCTGCTTATCCAAAGACGTCTCTTTCCCATCACTACAATCTCATTGAACAGCTATCATTCCTCCTTCCTTTTTCTATAATCCTCATCTTTTTCTTGGTCAAGTCAAACAGCTTTACCATCCTTGGATACTTATCAATAGATGTACTGCATGCAAAGAACCAAGTTATCTATAGACACTAGTAATAAAAGGCTAACATAATTGATTGTATATATAATTTTCATGTTTATAAGGGTATTATAAACTTCTGTGTTATTATCTGAGTTATAGACTCACAGAATGTGTAACCATAAATGTATGTGAAATGTTAAATGCCTATCTAGATTATCATGCTTTACTAAGAAATGAGTAACACAGACTAGAATATAACTAAAACCATTTTTCCTGTCCAACCTATACTATTTAAGTAGCATTTTAATCCTATGATCTGTCTACCTGTTTCAAAGAAATATTTTGGATATTTGATTTATATGCTCTATTTGATAATTGTTGTTCCAGTCAGCTATTTGGAACATTTTAAGATAATGTACTGAGATTTACTCTTAATAGGAGTTATTTTGAATTATGTCTATTTAAATTTCTGGGAACTTGAGGTACAGATGATGGCTCGCTTAATAGATTACACGTGTTGTTATGGGTGTGAATCCAGGTTCAAGCCCCCTACTACTCACCTGTAGGGGGGGGAGGGAATTTCACCAGCAGTGTAACAATGCTTCAGATATCTCTCTGTTTCTATTTCCCTTTGTCTGTCCTCTCAATAAAAAAGAAAGAAAGAAAGAAAGAAAAATAAGAAAGAGAGAGAGAGAGAGAAAAAAATGAAAGAATAAAATTGTCAAGTCCACTGGGAACCCTGGAGTCATGCAGAAACCAAACCCCAGCAATAACTCTAATGGCAATTAATTCCTTAATCAGACCTGGAATCTAAAGGGAACCTTAGTAATAACTACTATAAATGCAGACTCCAATAAACCTAAGCACAAATTTAGGCATTATCTTGTAAAGGCAGTACCTACCTATCCTTTATTTTAGACCATTATCCTATCTTTCTCCACTAACCTCTTCTTTTCATATTTCAAATATTTTAAAGACCTTTCATATCTTCTCAGCAACCCACTTACATAATAATTTCCTCCACATGAAAATGTCCTTTAACCAATAATATAACTTGATTATTTCTATGTCATCATCATCCTCATATGTCTCTAAATTTTATAAATACCCTAAAAAATAGAGTACTCAGAATGAAATTCAGCATTCTATATTTGAGATGATCAGTTCTAGCTGAGAGGAATTTTTCTCTTAGTATGAAGCATATAATTCTGTTACAACAAGCCCAATGTCCTACAGCTATTTTTGGCTGCCACATTATACTTGAGACATACAATGAATTGACTTAGTTGTCTTTTAGGCATTTGGCTTGTCTTCTGAGCTATATAACTAGGTAATATTTTGTAGACATGACAAAACTACAGCCCTAGCAGTACTGTTATTATAAAGTCATGGATTTCTTATAAACAGTATTTTATCTTACCTTTTATGTATTTATTTTAAATTTATTTTTCCTTTATTGAAGGATTAATGTTTTACATTCAACAGTAAGTACAATAGTTTGTACATGCATAACATAACCTAGTAGGGGTTGTATTGCTGTGTGGAAAACTGAGAAATGTTATGCATGTACAAATTATCCTACCTTTTATTATTTTTTTTATTGGGGTGAGGTTACCAGTTATTATACAGTTGCTGACATGTTGACCCAGTTCCTTCATTCAGTGCAATATTTACTCAGTATTCAGTTCAAGTCTTTATTTTATTTAAGGTTTATTTACTACATATGAGATATAAAAAACTTCACATAAGAGAGAAAGAGACAATTCAGAACATCAGTCTGGTACATGGAGTGCTGGTTATCAAACCACAAATTTCAGACATCAAAGTCTGATAGTCTGCCAGTTGAGGTACTCCTCCAGCCCAGATATGAAAGTGTTAATGACTAAGGAATCCTAGAATCATAAATTCTATAAAACTATTTCCTCTAATGCCAGTCTGGGCTAGCTTCACGGGTGGTAGAGAGACGACTAGGGACTCATGGCTGAGCTGGGAAGCAGTATCTAGTTTATTAATCAGATACATCGCCTTTTATGCATCTCTTCACCAGAAATGGCAAGCAAAAGGAAATGACTAGGAGAGGGGGTGGAGCAAAAAAAGAGCACAAAAAGAACATAGAAAGTTTCCATCTAACCAGTAGGGATTAAACCAGTACCCTGCAGGCAGGGCGGGACCCAGGTAAAACAGTGATTATGTAAATAGACCACATCATAAGTAATACAAGAGAACCTAATGTGATGATCAAAACAGAAGGTCTTATAAGCAGAATTTAGAAGCATACCAACACTCTAACATAGATTTATGATATGATAATATAAAAAAAAATCTCAGTGTTGTAGTATGTGTCCTGTTTTTGGGTAGTAACTGATAATAGTAATAATTTTATATCAAAGAGGATAATTGATCTAGTAGAATGTTAACACCATTGTGTTGATAACTGCATATCATCTTATCCAGTAATTAACTGAAAAGAGAAACTTCTTAAAACTTATTGTAGACTGAATAATAGGCAAGCATAACTCCACCTCTTGAAAAAGATAAACACCTTTTTATGTCATATAAATTTATGTCCTATAAATATGGTAACCTGTAAATGCATTTTTTACATGACATAAAGTGCTTTGTAAGGAAAATTTAGTTAAATATACTCAAATGAGGTGGTACTGTAGATCCCAGAATACTCAGGCTCAAGATCCCATTTAATCACAAGAAATCTTAAATGAAGAAGGTGGGAGAGTTCTGGAGGCGAGGCTATGGGGCAGCAGAAGCTTTGTATCTCTCCTCTCCTCTCCCAGGTCAATTAGGAATGCCAAAGGAAATCATCTGGGACTTCAACAAGGCAGGACTAGAATGACTTCAGGAACCCACCAAATCACTGGTGGTTAAAAATACCTGTGGCTTGTGGACAGAGAGGAGCCAAGGGAGAGATTAAGTGGCTGGTAACAGTCCAGCAGTTTACCATTTGAGGCACCACCTTCAGTCTGTTTTACCAACAAAAAGGTGTCTGAAGGGAGGAAAGGACTCCCCTAAGACTCAACAAATGCAACTGTGAGTCTCCATTGCTACTACCCTCAGAGGCTGGAGCAGCAGGGGGGAGGCCCTGTGCTGACACCTGGGGACAGAGAACCAGGAAACTCAGGAGAAGATCCATATCTTGGATGCCTCCCAGTGGGGCTGTGTGGTGGGAACCTTTCCATGTTATCCCCCTGATAATAACATAGTGAATATTTGCCTCAAAACAGACAATAAATTTGGACTTGTTTAGAAACTTACATGGCCCAGTAGTGCTGCCCAGTTTGGCAGAGAAGCTGAATTGAGCCTGAAGTTTTGGATCCTTGAGGTGTGAGAGTCTCTTTGCATAACCATTGTGCTGTCTTTCCCCCAACCTGCTTTATCTCTTGGTCAGGAGTGAGGGATTAAGCTAAGAAGCCTACTTAAAGTTTAAAAACCCTCAGGCTCCCAAAGCCTACAGGGAAGATAAGAACAAAAGATGCTTTAAAAGTCACTGTGCTCCAACTCAGGGATTAAGATAATATTGAAACAACTGTTAATTTCCACAACTGAGTCCTTTAAGTAACTTACTGAAGACATAAATCAATCCAGGCAAGAGTGATCAGTAATCTGAAAACTATTGAGATAGGGACCTCATAACATACTATATAGAATGGTTAAACCAACAAGAAGAAATATTGGAGAAATGAACCAGGACAAGAATCCAGCTAAAAGCCCACTAAAGGCTGAAGCACAAAATAATGAAATCAATACCCAAACACTAGTTAAGGAAATAACCACAGGAGTGAGTAAAGAACTTGAAAGAATTGTCATCAGAAATGCAGAAACAATAAATGAGACTCTGGAAGAAAACACTAATTATCTCAAGGTTATTAGAGAGCTGAAAGCTGAAATAGCTGAGATAAGAACACAACTAGCTGAACAACCAAAAATAGTATCAGAACAGGGTAACAGAATAGATGAACATCAGAAAACAGAAGAGGGAAGAGAGTTTAGATGTGGCTGAAGACAGAATTAGCAAGATCAAGGATGAATTAGAGATGACTAAAAAAGAAGTAAGAGATCTCAAAAAAGAGATTAATAGATACTGAGAACAACAACAGTGACCTATGTGATGACTTCAAAATAAATAATATACAATGACTTCAAAATAAATAATATATAATGACTTCAAAATAAATAATATACATAGTATTGGCTTACCAGAGGAAGAAAGAGAGAGAAGGGAAGAAAGCATTTGTCACGATATAATAGCTAGGAACTTCTCTAGTCTAGACAACATCAAAGACATAAAGGTTCAAGAAGCCCAGAGGGTCCCAAACAGAATTATCACAGACTTAAAGACAGCAACACATCATATTTAGAATGGAAAGGAATCCTTATTACAAAGAAAGGAACCTGAAGGCTGCAAGAGAAAAACAGAGTCACCTACAGAAGAAAACCCATAAAAGCAGCAGCAGACTTCTCCAGACAAACACTACAGGACAGAAGAGAATGGCAAGATATTGAACAAAATTCTAGCCAACCGGATACAGCAGTATCTTAAAAAGATTGTTCATCATGACCAAGTGGGGTTTATCCCAGGAATGCAAGATTGATTTAATATAGGTAAATCAATCAACATGATCTACCACATCAACAAAAGCAAGACCAAAAACCACATGGTCATATCAGTGGATGCAGAGAAAGCCATTGGCAAAATACAACATTCCTTTCTGATAAAAAAAACACTACAAAAAATGGGAATAGATTTAAAATTCCTGAAGATAGTGGAGTCTATATATAGCAAACATACAGCCAACATAATACTCAATGGTGAAAAATTGGAAGCATTTCCCCTCAGATTAGGTACTAGACAGGGCTGCTCACTATCACCATTACTATTCAACATAGTGTTAGAAGTTCTTGCCATAGCAACTGTCGGGCTAGCAACGTGTGAGAGAGATGATTCAAAACCAAGCTCCTGGTGGCGAGCCCATTCAAATCTTTATTCATCCTAGCACCTCAGAGTCAGGCAGTAGTACATCTGGTCAAGCCATGTGGTGCAAACCGTAATGGCCAGTGTCAGCTTCCTAGTCGTGCTGGCAGGCTCCTCCAGTCCAGAAACCAGAAGCCCCTAAGATCTCACTCTCAGGCAGAAGTTGAAAAGCAAGATCAGAAGAGAGAACACAAGTAGAAGTGTTGGTATGCTTCTAAAACCCCTTCTGTTTCATTGGTTTAATCCCCCCTGCTTAACACAGTATTCTATTTACATAACCACTGTTAATTAAGCACCACCCTGCCTGCAGGGCATTGGTTTAATCCCCACTGGTTCACGATGTCTTTTTGCTCCACTCTCTCTCATAGTCACCCTGATTTCCACCACTGTATTTTTGCTCCACCCTCTCTACATCACATCCTGATTCCACCCTACTTGGCTAGTGTATATAAGGACAGGATTGTGATTAGAGATAGTTTATCTTGGCTTAGATTGTGCTGCATTCCACATGAATAAAGAGATACTGCGTACAGCTCAGCCATGAGTCCCTGGTCATTTGTCTCCCACCTGCGAAACTAGCCCAACATAGAAGCATAACTGTAGTTGGCATATTTCACCAAAGTAAAAGACTCTTTGGTAGGGGTTGGGGGGAATACAGGTCCAAAAAGGATGACAGAGGACCTAGTGTGTTGTAGAGCCAGATGTTGTAGTGCGCGGGCCGCAGAGAAGAGAGAGAGAGGGTTCAGAGCGAAGAGGAAACACAAATCTTTATTCGCGCTGGCACCTCAGAGTTGGGTGTTAGAGAAGTAGGTTGGGCCACGTGGAGGTAGAGAAAATGGCGGCCTCATGCAGTAACCTTTCCTGCATCTGAACACCAGAGTGGAGCGCCGGCAAGAGAGCGAGGTGCGGAAAACAGGGTTTTTATAGGAGTAGCTTTCGCGAGAATGAGAAGAGGGAGGAGTAACCATAGCACTCCAGGATAGGATGATAACTCTCGTGAGAATGGGAGGGGGGAGGAGTAACCAGAGCACTCCAGATATCGCGGGGATATAGACAATATCCTGAGGGCACAACATGGCTGAACAGGCACTCTGAGAATGTCCCAACTCTCACAGGAACTAGCAGTAGCCTGAGGGGACAACATGGCAGATGTGACTGCATTGGCACAATTTCCCAGCATCTCCCCCTTTCCTTTTATCTAATGCCCAGGGCAACAGTGTGTAAAGTCTATGAACTACTCAGGGTCAGTCTATGAAAAACCAGCAATGTGAAGGGAAGGAAGCTGCTGTAAAATTGTCTAAAGTGTCCAAAGGGTATACCAGCAAGTCCGATAGAAGTCTCAGTCCAAAATAGGTGACTAGGGGGAGAAATGGCAGGGGATGAAATGCTGCATGAGGAAAGTCAGCCTCTGGAATTCTGCTTTTCTGTAGATTGTGAGCTGGAACTGCCAAAACGTGACAGGTCAAAGCAAAAGCAGGAAAGGCAGACAGGCAGTAAAAAGGTTCTGTCCTTGGAGTCTGCAAATCAGATTCTTCAGATTGCGTCAGGTGACATCTAGGGTTTCAGGGGGTGTGCCACTGTAGTAGTGCCATCTAGTGGGTGATGTCAGGGTGTGCAGGGGTCCAGATGTTTTTTTTTTTTTTTTTCTGGGATTCCTGTGGAAGAAACAAACAATCTGCTTCTCGTGGTTAGCAGGGCATCTGATTTGAATGCTTTATAGAAAAAGAGGTTTGGTGCCTTGACCAACTGAGTATTGGGGGATGTATCTTTCCTATTCATTTATGATTATATTTTATATTATTTGTCATAGTAGTCAGCCATTTATCTGGAAGGTCCTGGGTGATTCATGGGGAAAAAGACCTTATCTTTTAACAAAGACTCTAAGGTGTAGGGAAGCGGGAACTATCTTATCCCTTTTTTTTTTTTGTATCTTGCCTTTTGTTGCCCTAGTTGTTCTTGTTGTAATTATATTGTTATTATTGCTGATATTGTGGTTGTTGGATAGAACAGAGAGAAATGGAGAGAGGAGGGAAAGACAGAGGGAGAGAAAGATACCTGTAGACCTGCTTCACTGCCTGTGAAGTGATTCCCCTGCAGGTGAGGAGTCAGGGGCTCAAATTGGGATCCTCAAGCCAGTTCTTGCACTTAGTGCCACCTGCGCTAAACCCGCTGCGCCACCGCCCGATTCCCAGGAACTATCTTTTAACATAAACTCTATGGCCATGCCAATAGCAACCTTGAGGGCACATGTGGCTCCCCACATGTCCCCCTGTCTTATATCATTTTTTGATGTTTGGCGGACTTTGTTTTGTGGCAGGGTGGACTGTGCCTGTCTTAGGTTGGGGATCAGCCTTCCGTCTTACCCGTCATTGGAACACCTGGTCATTTTTGCCCAGTACTACCAGGAGCCCTGTCTTAGATTGACTGGATAGCACTAGTTTCCTCTTACCCGTCATTGGCTAGCCAGCCCTCTACATGGTGGACATTCTGATGGAGGGGGGCAAATCCTCCACAGCAACTCAATATTCTGCCATGTCCAGCCTATGATAGTGAGTTTGTATAGGTTGCATCCTTATGGCATCAGTCTGTTGCTGCAAAAGGCCATGAGCTTGTTAAGAATTATAGGACTGTGGTGCGGGAGGTGGTGCAGTGACTAAAGCCTTGGACTCTTAAGCATGAGGTCCTGAGTTCGATTCCTGGCAGCACATGTACCAGAGTGAGTCTGGTTCTTTCTCTCTTTCTCATTAATAAATAAATTTAAAATGTTGAAAAAAAGAATTATAGGACCTATTGTGAGCAGAAGAAGTAAAACAAGCTAGGGTCCCACAACTAAGGGTATACAGGTAAGGAAGGGGGAATGTATCCATTGATATGAAGAGGTAGGATCATATCTCAAGTCTAAAGGAAGCAGTCAGTGGATGTTATGTCCAGGGGAACAGCCATTTGTCTTTGGGGGTAGTAAAGGATGTCCGTGGCATGGGTGATGTTATAAAGGGAAACATCTTTAAATTGTTGGCTGACAAAGGCAGGCCTATGGTGGCAAGACAAGATACACCAGTTAAGTTTACAAGAATAT
Organism: Erinaceus europaeus; assembly: GCF_950295315.1. Taxonomy (NCBI): domain Eukaryota; kingdom Metazoa; phylum Chordata; class Mammalia; order Eulipotyphla; family Erinaceidae; genus Erinaceus; species Erinaceus europaeus. Next base: position 95,953,344 of record NC_080163.1, read on the forward strand.
GTGAATGTTGCTAATTCACATAGGTTGGATATGGAGGAACTTCTTACAGTTTAATACCTTACCATATGAACAGATGATTCCTCATATGAAGGCTTGATAGCTGTAATCATTTACTTGTGAAAAACAATAAAACTTGTAACAAGTTAGAGGTTTACTATAATTGACTTTGGACTATAAGCAGACTCAGGTTACTTAGAGAGTTAATGCATGTTAGTAACAATGGTTTTAACATTTACAGTACTTCTGAGCAGATGGGTCATACAAAAATTTTTGGTCATTCAGCACACTCACTCACAAAACACAACTGGCCATTCATAACATAAGACATTCAGGGAAGGGGTAGGAGAGAGGGCTCTGTGAGCCAACTTTTGTAGGTTCTGCCATGTCATATTATGGATCCTGGGATGTATCCTGCATCTAGTCCTCTTGTGTTTCTTGTTCTTCAGGGATAACAGTGCCATCATGAGGGTATTGTCGGACATGGCGGGCAGGAACCCAGACAGGTTTAGAGTAATTATGAGGGAAAATACATGCAAAACCTCTTCCCATGGTCAATGGAGGGTCAGGCCCTTTCCAAATTTTATCAAGTGGGTCTTTCCATTTGACTTTAATAGATGGGAGAGTAGATGGTGTTTGCCAGTGAAGAATAATAGGAGGTAAGTCCTAGTTATTGTAAATATTAAAGAGATTTAACGTAGTTAAGGCTTTTGCTAGCTGGATACTGGGGGGATACATTACTCCTTTATCTTTATTCAATTGAGCCTTAAGAGTTTGATGGGCCCTCTCGACAATACCTTGTCCCTGTGGATTATAGGGAATGCCTGCGGTATGAGTAATGTTCCAGAGGGAACAAAAATCTTTAAATTGTTTGCTGGTAAACGCTGTCCCACTGTCGGTTTTCACTTGAAGAGGTAAGCCCATCACAGCAAAACAGGAGAGCATGTGGCTTATAAGCTTTTTAGAGCTTTCTCCTGTCTGAGCTGTTGCCCACATAAATTTAGAAAAGGTATCAATTGAGACAAACACATATTTTGTTTGCCAAAGTTTGGTATGTGGGTGACATCAGTTTGCCAAATAGCATTAGCTTTTAAGCCTTGGGGGTTAACACCAAGAGTCTGAATAGCAGGTGTTTTTATGAGACTTGCACAGGAAGAGCATGTAGCTAGGATATGTTTTAATCGTGGTAACGGAACATCAGGAAATCGAGCTCGAAGGCCTTTAAGATTAACATGGGTTAGAGAATGGAAATCAGCAGGATCAGAGACAGAGACTAGGAGAGCTCCTGTGGAGGCAAGGCGGTCAGCTGCAGCATTCCCTTTGGACAGGGAACCAGGAAGAGGGCTGTGGGAACGAAGGTGCTGAATATATAGTGGTTGGGTTCGAGAAGAGAGCATAGAGGCGATTTGAATCAAGAGAGGGGGAAGTGGGTTGTCATCAATTTTCACATAAGAATGAGCAAGCCATGGAAGTAAGTTAACAGTATACACACTGTCAGAAAAAAGGTTGAAGGATTCTGGTACAGCTTTTAATGCAAGGAAAACAGCATAAAGTTCTTTGTACTGAGGGGAATTCTCAGGAAGCTCAGTAAAGAGAGGTTTAGGAGATTGTTTGTCTGGGTAATATATAAGGGCAGCAGCTCCCTTTTTTCCACCATCAGTGAAGACTGTAGGAGCAGAAGGAATGGGATCTTGAGAGAAAAGTTTAGGTGCTAGTAGAGGCAGAAGAGGTAAAGAAGCTATCAATTTATTGGAAGGAAAATGGTTATCTATTTGTCCTGGAAACCCCAGGAAGCTTATGGCAAAGCGGGAATGATGGCATATAAACCACTCTGTATCTGTGAGAGAAAAGGGCAGAATGATTAAATCCAGTTCTTTCCCTAAGACCTGCACAGACCTATTTCTCCCTTGGTGAACCATGAATGCTAACGCGTCTATCTCAGTGAGGAGTCTTGGAGTTCCTCCTACTGGCGTGTGAAGCCACTCAAGAACCCCATGATCTTGCCACAATGCCCCTACTACTGTGGGGGTGGAGTTGAAGATTAGAAGGTTTACTGGAGAGGAGGGAGAGAATCGAACAAGGTGCATGTCCTGGAGGGCCTGGTTAACCCTTTCCAGTGCCAAGGAGGCCTTGGGAGTTAACTTACGTTTTGAGGAGGGCTGTTTGTTTCCTTTTAACAGGTCAAACAGTGGTTGGAGGCAGCTTGTAGGCAGATAGAGATACTTCCTAAGCCAATTTAAATTTCCTAGAAAACTTTGTAAAGAAGCAAGAGTAAGGTTAGAAGGAAAGGTGACATTAGGTTTTAAGGGACAAATTTGCATTAGAGAAATCTCTGAACCTAGGAAGGATATTGGAGGGATTAGCTGTATCTTCTCAGGGGCTACATTAAGGCTGCTTTTCTTTCATGCAGGAATGAAAAAATCACGTAAGGCATAGAGATCTGTATCTGATTTTCCCCATATTAAAATATCATCTGTATAATGAAAAACATTAAGGCCCTTATGAATATATGGGACAAGGGCAGATTTAACAGCCTCCTGACAAATTATAGGACTGTTGGCCATAGCCTGGGGCAGCACCACCCATTCAAATCTGTCAGCAGGGCTGGAGTTATTAATAGAAGGAACAGAGAAGGCAAAACGTTTACAATCTTGTAGATGCAAGGGAATAGAGAAAAAACAATCTTGTATATCAATAGCTATGATTGGAATTCCCGTGGGAATTGCAGAAGCAAGAGGCAAACCCCTTTGGGGGGAGCCCCAGACCTGCATGGTTTTATTTACTGCGTGGAGATCTTGAAGGAGGCGCCATTTTCCTGAGCGCTTTTTAATCACAAACACAGGAGTATTCCATGGGCTTCGAGAATGACGAATGTGTCCCAAGGACAACTGCTCTCGGACGAGCTCTTTTAAAATTTTTGGTTTATCCCTAGGTAAAGGCCACTGTTCCACCCAGACAGGCTCATTAGAAAGCTAGCTTAAACGGGGTGTTTGGCTACGAACAGTGGCATTTAGTATTGGGGGTGCTGATTAGACCTGGTCTCGTGGGAATGGGTGTTACACTCTGCAGAGGCATCTGTGTATATCCTAACATCAAGACATTGTAGAAGATCCCTGCCCAATAGGTTGGTGCTAATATTAGCTACCAAAGGGTGGAAGTGTCCGGTAGAACCTTCCGGGTCTTCCCACATGAGCTAGTCTCGTGTGCGAAATGATTGGGTCACCCCTCCTACTCCATGTATACTGGGTCCAGGGATAAGTTCCCAATCTTGGGGAACCTCTCTTCTTGTCTTAAGATCGTCTTTGCTGCCCCCGTGTCAATCAAAAATTTAAAAGGAATATTGCCAATCTTTACTGTCATAGAAGGGTTACCTTGTTCTAGAACAGGAGTGGTCCACAAAATCTCAGGCCCCGAATTTGTACCATTCAGGGGCGAACCATCTTTATGAAATTGGGACCAACAATCTCTCTTCCAATGAAACCCCTTACGACATCTTGGACAAACAGTACATGGCCTCTGGCTCCCTGACTGAAAGTGGGGTTGCTCTGACTGGAGGAGTGGTCGCTCTAACTGGAGGTGGGGTTTCCCTGACTGGAGGCATGGTCGCAGCTTATCAGGACGTTGGTTACACCAATGTCCTTGGCGACCACACTGAAAGCAGGCCCCATTGTGATTACGTGGGGTAACTGCATAAACCTGTGTCATAGAGGATGCCCCATAATTGCCTGATGTAAGTTCCTGTGTCGCTAAAATCCAATTATCTGGGTATAGGTGTTTAAGATTAAGGCATGCCTGACAGAATTGTGGTATCATGCCTTCCCAGACAATAGAGCGCAAGAGTAGTGAGCAGATGTCAGGATTATAAACCTTTCTCTCTAAGCTTGTCTTCACCCTTGAGATGAAGCTCGCTAATGATTCATCAGTGCCTTGGCGAATAGAGTTAATGGGAACTGATGAATCTACATTGGGTGTGGTCACCCTTTCCCATGCTTGTGTTGCGCAGATGCGTACCTGTTCAAAATAACCAGTTGGAAACCTGGCTTCTGCCTGCTGAGCTCCAGATTCATAAGCTCCTTCTCCAAACAAAGCATCAGAATCCCATTCTACCTGTTTGTTACTATTTTCCTGCGACTGTCTAGAGCACTCATCGTGGAAGTATGCCTTCCACTGTAGGTAGAGGGGGTCTGGGAGTGCAGCACGAGTCAGATCTTTCCAATCTTGGGGTGTGTTAAGATGGTGGTAAAAACTCCTTAAAATGGACTTGGTCCATGGAGCGTGCATGCCGTCATCCCTGACTGCTTGTCTGAGTGTTTCAAGGTCTTTAGCAGAGTATAGCTGCCACGGCTGAGGGTTTTGTTTAGACGGGGCCATGTTTACCGGGAAGGTGTGGATTTGGTTCGATGACAGTGGGGAGAGATCTACGGAAGTGGAAGGTGCCGTGGAAACTGCTGTAGTGGCCTCAGGGGAAACTGAACATGTATCTACGGGGATGGAGCTCTTGGGGTGGACTGCAAATGGTTTAAGGTCCTTAAATGCTGAAAAAATATCCTTTAACTCGTATCTCAGCCACAAGGTCTCTTAATGATGACGTATCAGCAGGGGGTGGGGTCAGAGAAGCAGAAGCCTCAGGGGAAGCCAAAACTGGGGCGGTAGGAGGAGGGGCTAGAGAACCAGAAGCCTCAGGGGAAACAGGGGGCGGGGCCAGAGAAGCAGAAGGAACTGAACATGTGTCTGCGGGTGAAGGGGTCATGGAAGCCGCAGAAGGGACTGAGCACATGTCTGCAGGGACAGAAGTTTGGGTGCTGACTGCAAATCACTTAGGGCGTTTAGGTTGTAAGCACATATCTCTTAACTCTTGTATCTCAGGAGAAGCTGAACCCTGGGCGGCAGGGGGCGGGGTCGGAGGAGGAGCTTCCAAACATGTGTACGTGTCTGTGGGAACGGAAGTTCTGGGTCTATCTGCTGATCGCTGAGGGCGTCTTAAGCACATGTGCTTTAACTCTCATATCTCAGCCTCAAGTCACTTATCCTCATGGCAGATCACGTTGTACATATCTTGTAAGTGGCGACCACAGTTATAAAAATCCAAGGGATAGCGAAAATTAAACCATCTGTGACAGCGTGAATCTATCCCAGGGCAGAAGGAGATAATAACTGGGACACCTCCTCATAAAACGAAAAAATTCCCATGATGGAGGGAGACGCGGGGCCACAGAGGTGGGCGGATGCCACTTCCCTGTGTCTGGGCGGCTTTTCTGGACCTCAGGCTGGGTGTGAGTGCAGGACACGTTGGGCGCCAGATGTTGTAGAGCCAGATGTTGTAGTGCACGGGCCGCAGAGAAGAGAGAGAGCGGGTCCGGAGCGAAGAGGAAACACAAATCTTTATTCGTGCTGGCACCTCAGAGTTGGGTGTTAGAGAAGCAGGTTGGGCCATGTGGAGGTAGAGAAAATGGCGGCCTCACGCAGTAACCTTTCCTGCATCTGAACACCAGAGTGGAGTGCCGGCAAGAGAGTGAGGTGTGGAAAACGAAGGGTTTTTATAGGAGTAGCTTTAGCGAGAATGGGAAGAGGGAGGAGTAACCACAGCACTCCAGGATAGGATGATAACTCTCGTGAGAATGGGAGAGGGGAGGAGTAACCAGAGCACTCCAGATATCGCGGGGATATAGACAATGTCCTGAGGGCACAACATGGCTGAACAGGCACTCCGAGAATGTCCCAACTCTCGCGGGAACTAGCAGTAGCCTGAGGGGACAACATGGCAGATGTGACTGCATTGGCACAATTTCCCAGCACTAGTGGAGCTTGTATTGTCATTTGGAAAACTGGGAAATGTTATGCATGTACAAACTATTGTATTTAGTGTCAAATGTAAAGCATTAATTTCCCAATGAAGAAATTGAAAGGGAAAAAAAAAAGAAAAAAATGAGGGAGGTGGTAAGGAAGTTACAATGGAAGCAGTGAGCAGAGAAAGGTAGAACACGCAGACAAATGTGCAGATGGTCTCTGGGTTGGAAAAAGGAAATTGATTCTTCCCTCGAGTCTCTAAATGGAATATAGCCCTGCTAACTCGTTTTGCATTTGTGATTTGCAGAATTTTAATAAATCTGTGTTGCTTTAAGTCATTAAGTTTGTGATAATCTGTTATGGCAGCCATAGGAATCTAATGTTCTTCCCAGTCAAGTATTCCTGCTTTTAAAAATATGTATATCTAATAGACATTCCTGGGGGTGGAATAAAATACAACCTTTTTTCATTCTGAAATATATATGTTAAAGAACATAAGCAGTTTCTTTTTAATATTAACCATATTCTTAATAGTAACTTCAACATATTAGTGTAATATGATTTTTGACTGATTTGTGAAATGTAGTTGAATGAGTGAAATATTTAAAAGCCACTTATTCCTAACACACACACACACACACACACACACACACACATACACACAAACCTGAATATACAATCATAAATATTTTTAAAATGCCCTTTATCCTCATTAATTTTAAGGCAATTCATAGATCTTTATTACTTACTAAATTACATTGTTTGGACTTAACAAATTTAGGTTATTATAAAGGATTTAAAACTGTTTACATAATGTCAAAGATCATACAATTCATGTTTAGATATAGTAGAAAATACTATGGTAAATTTAAGTCATCTATAGAGCTAGTGATCATAGGATCCTTTAGACAAAAAAAAAATTAAGTTAGGGGCTTCAATCATTCATTGCCTGGAATGTTTTAGGGCTTATTAAGTAAAATTGATTTGTAAAATCAAACTAAATTGGTGTGTTTACCTTTCATTAACATGATTGTAACTACACCACTACTCAAAAATATTAATCACATTGATTATCCTAAAGCATTTTCTACTTTATTAATGAAAGCATGAGTATTCATTTTTCCCAAGTATTCAATAAGACTGCCTGTCAAATTAAAAATAAAACAATAAATTCTACAAAGTGTGCTGCAACAATAAAATCATTTAACATAATTGAACATTTTCAAGGACTGCATAAACATTAATCTCAAGGGCAGATCAAGAGGTAGCATGGTTTAATGTGTAGTCAGAATCTACACCTAGCTCTGTCAGTAAAAACAGTTCTTAAATCCGTTGCATATAACCTAATTGTGGCTGATCCCTGTTTATGTCACTGTGTAGGAAAAAAATCAGTTCTTCTTGCTGTATTTCTCCATTCTTCTAACATCACTATGACACTCACAAACACCCTGTCTTATTTCAGATGATATGTGGGGTGTTTCTCACATCAAGTAATTCTTCAATGCCACTTGGGTTTCTTACAAGTTAACTTAATTCTCACACTGTGTGGAGGTAGTGCTAAGATTCACAGATGGAAGTTCCAGTACCCCATTTCAGATGCCAGTCACAAGTCCTCAATTTACACAAAGCTTCTATTCAGAATTTGGCCATAAGTCACAGGTCCCCATGACCTTCATCCCATTGGACTTGATTATTCATTAGAACATTCCCACAGAGCTCAAAGAAATTGCTGTATTTCTGCCAGTTTATTAAATGGTACAAATAAAAAACCAGAGATATAGATAGGGCAAGGCCCAGGAAGGTGCCTAGTACAGGAGATTTTGTTCCCTTGAAATTGTGGTACATCATCTTCCTGCCATGTCAACCCTCTACTAAGATTATAAGGAGAATTCCTCGTGTAGGCATATGATCAGTTATTAAGTCAACTGCCAAGTTATATCTTCTTTGGAAGAACAGGGTGTGAAACTGAAAATGTGGAAGTTCTAATCATGGCTTGGTCTTTCTAGCCACCTTTCTTAATCTAAGCCCATCTAAAGTTATCACTGTAACAAAGTACATATTCAACCACCAGGAAATTCAAAGAATTTGGGAGCTTGTGTCAAGTATAAAACAAAAGGCTAATTATTATAATAAAAGTTGCTCCTGAAACTCTTAGCACTTAGAGATTTATAAATATTTCAGGGCCCTGAGTCAGAAACTGGGGAAGAGGTGAATAATATAAATAATCATTTACATTATATTATATTATATTATATATAAACAATGTATTATAAATCTATATATACCCACTATTCTTAATGTAAAATATCAGGCAATACATAATTCTAATTTGTCCTATTATTGTTGGAGTTAACTTTTGGTCTACATGTCAAGGTAGTTAACTGCCTCTTTTTAGATATTTGATTTGGGTATTTTGTAGTGTCTGTAGATTTCTCCTCTATAAAGGTAACACTTTTTCTTTTGTAATTATTAAGTATCTTAGGCTACAAATATGCTTTTTTTTATCAGATGTACTTGTCCATTAATTTTACAACACAGAGATGATTATCCTCTGTAACAGTTATTACTGTGATGTCAGTCATTGGTCTTTCCGTTGTTTTCCTATCCTCAGCACCTTTATATCCTCACTTCCATCTTTACCTGCTTATACTCAGAGATGAGTATCAGTCATTCCTTTCCTGAAAGCTCAGCTCCTTTACAATTTTCTCATTCCATTGCACTTTCTTGCTAAAATTTCAGCATTACACCTAACTTTTGCCTAGACTTAAGTGGCTAAGTGTTTCTTAAAAGATTTCCACTATTAGCATCTTATTTCTTGGCTCTTTATAGCAAAACTCCTCAAAATATCCCATAGTCACTGAGTGAGAATTTCTCAAGTCTGTTCCAATTAATTACTCTGAATATGCACTCTTCATGCTTGACCTAGAGGTGGCATCTGTCATAGTCAAACATTCCTACCCACATATCCCATTTTATTTTCTTAGCTCAAAAAAAGATCTCTCCCTGTTTTCTTCCTATTTTGATTAGTTCAGCCTCCACTGACTTTGCTCACCCCTGGATTTCATTCAGTCCTTGATGATTTCATTCAATCACATCTTTAAAGCCCATTTATGCAATGTGTAGTATTTTGTTTTTGAAAGGGTTGTAATAACAAAATTCCAGTTTGAATGGGTGGATTAAACATAAAATATTAACTTTTCACAGTTCTATAGAATCCAAGAATTCCAATATTAATGTGCTGGTAAGTTTAATTTCTTCTTAGGCCTCTTCCTTTGCTTTCACGTGACTGCTTTCTTGCTGTGTCCTCATACAGCCTAGTTTCTGTGTAAGCGCAATACTGTATGTTTCACTTTATCGTTTGATAATATCACCAGTCATATGAGATTAGTGCCCACCCTTATGTTTTCATTCTGACTTAATGGCCTCTTTTAAAGCTTGGTCACCAGCCACAGTCACATACTTAAGTACTAAAGAATTAGATCTCTAACACATGGATTTTGGAAGAACACAATTCAGCTCATACTGTATGGTAACTCTAGAATTTATATTCCTGGCTCAAATTCTCCCCACATTCAGATTCTTATATTTAATAAGAATGGTTGCTTCATTTTAATGTATTATAGACATCTCAAAATCAAAATGTTCAAAACAGAGCTTTATCTTACAGAGCTACTTCACTCATAACTGTTCTTGTTTTGTATCTATTTTTTTCATCTTCTCATATTGCCCTGATTAAAAAAAAAAAAGGAATCCCAGATCTCAAATTGTGTTAAAGGGCCATTGTAATCAAAACTGCCTGATACTAGAACAAAAATAGACACACTGGCCAGTGGAATAAAATTGAGAGCCCAGACTGAGTTCCCACACCTATGAACATCTGATTTTCAACAAAGGTGCCCATACTATTAAATGGGGAAAGGAGACTCTCCTCAACAAATGGTGTTAGTTGACCCGATGCAAAAATGGGGAAAGGATATGAACAGAATATTCACCACAGAAGAGATCCAAAAGGCCAAAAGACAGCAAAAAATGCTCTAAGTCATTGATTATTAGAAAAATGCAAGTAAAGACAACAATATGATGCCACTTCAATTATTTAATAAGGTCACACATCAGAAAGGATATTAACAACAAATGCTGGAGAAATTTGGGGATGTAGGAACCCTCCTGTATTGCTGGTGGAAATGTAAATTTATCTAACCCCTGTGAAGAGCAGTCTGGAGAACTCTCAGAAGGCTAGAAATAGGCCTACCCTATGGCCCAGCAATACTTCTTGTGGGATATATCCAAAGGCAACAGACACAACCATCCAAAAAGATTTGTATATGTCTATGTTCATAGAAGCACAATTCGTAATAGCCAAACCTTGGAAGCAATCCAGGTGTCCAAAGAACAGATGAGGGGATGAGAAAGTTGTGGAATATTACTCAGTTATTTAAAATGGTGAATTTTCTTCACCTCATCTTGGATGGAACTTGAAGGAATCATATTAAAGGAGATTAGCCAGAAAGGAAAGGATGACTATGGGATGATCCCACTCACAGAAATTGAAAAACAAGAACAGAAAGGAAAACACTGTAACATGTCGTTCAACCAGAACTTAGACTGGAGTTGGTGTATTGCATCAAAGTAAAAGACTCGGTGTCGGGAGGTGTTGGTCATTACACCAAGTCCCCTGCATTGCTTGACGCTGTGGTCTATTTATGTAATCACTGTTTTGCCTGAGACCCGCCCTGCCTGCAGGGTATTGGTTTAATCCCCACTTGTTAGAACCTTCGCAACAGCTGCTATGGAAGCTTGCTACCTTTGCGTTCTTCTAGCCATTTTCTTTTCCCACTTGCCACTTCCCTTTCAAAAGATATAAAGGCATTGTTCCTGATCAATAAAGACATTGCGTTGCATTCCCGCTCAGCAACGAGTTCCTGGTCTCTTCTCTCCCCTGCAACGCAACCCGACAGGGAGGAGTGTTCAGATCCTGCAGGAGGACCTAGATGGGAGTATTATATTGCTATATGGAAAACTGAGAAATGTGATACATGTATAAACTACTATATTTTACTATATTGACTATAAACCACTAATACCCCTAATAAAGAAAAAATAAAGTTAAAAAAAAGCATAAGTAAAACCCCTGACCTTCTCATCTTCTAACAGTCCATATCCAATCTACTAGTTTTGCAGTTGTGCTGCTCTACATCACCAACCATCATTCCCTTCATGAACCAATATTCCATCAGCTCTTAGTGGACTACATTAGCTTTCTAAAAGGCCCTCCTCTTTCTACTCTTCCTTCTTTGAACTTTGTTGTAAGATAGAACCAGAATGACTCTTTTAAGACACAAGTGAGATATATTTTTCCCTGATTTTGACCTTTTAGTGTGTTAACTTGAGAATAAAAACAAAACATTTTATGATATACTACTAGGTCCTACGTGGTCTGAACCCTACACCATGTTTTTTAAGTCTCTGATTTACTCCATTTTATTTTATTTTATTTATTTTTTTATTGCCATCATGCTTATCACGGTGGCTTAGTGACAGCACTAAGAATCCACTTTTCCTGGCAGCCATTTTCTCTTTTTGCTTTCTTTCTATTTTATTTGATAGGACAGAAAGAAATTAAAAGGAGAGGGAAGACAGAGAGGGAGTGAGAAAGACACCTACAGAGCTGCTTCACATCTCATAAAGTATCCTGCCTACAGGTGGGAAGCAGGAACTCAAACCTGGGTCCTTGTGGATGGTGATATGTGCACTTAACTGGGTGCACCACCACCTAGCCCCCTGATTTTCTTTTATTATTCTCATGTTTATTTAGCCAAAATAGCTGCCTAATAACATTTAGACAAACCAGTCATGCTTGTACTTCAGTGACTTTGTGGTTACTACTACATTTGGAAGATCCTTCTTTAATATATCTGCTTGAATAATTCTCTCACCTTTATTTTCCAGATTTAGTTTAAGTTTCACAATATCAATACAACCTCACTTACAGCTTTCTTAACACTGCTTCTGAGCCCTAACTACCTACATACCATATTCAGTCAGAACTCTTCCATTTGTCTTGAAATTAATTACCAGTTAGCACACACATCATACATATCATACGACTTACCTATTTGTATTCATTTGTCATAGTGTTTCTTCATCTGGAATGTAAGTAGTCTCAGACTTTATCATTTTCTACATTGATTTATCCAAAGCACTGAAAGGAGTACACTCAATAAATAACCAATTTTTTGAGTGAGCAGATGAACAAATAAGAAGTCAAATGCATTCCACTTATTTATCTTCTACCTCAAGTCATTTACTTCTGTAAAATAGGGATAAATACTATAATATAATTTCTGATGTGTATCCCAACAAAATTTTTATTTTTGTATTTTATAGATCTGTTTGGGAAAATAATCGATATATAGTTATACAATTTTACCCACTAAGTGAACTTTGTTATTTTAAATATTATTTCATAAAAATAAATTATTGCTGAGTCATTATAAGTACTTGTGATCAGAAATAGGGAGTAATAATCGCCCAAACTTAAGTGTTTGAGGTCTCTGTTGATTGAAGGTCAATGGTAAATTAAGATAAAGCACCTTCAAATGATCACATAAATCAATAAGCAAATGCCTTTGATTGGACTATGATTTAATTAATTATAGGGGCACATATGCTGCATTAATCAAGTTAAAAAATAGTAGCAGTAGAATTTAATTAGAATATCACACCTCAGGAAACTTATTTTTTAAACAAACTTTTCAAAGGATAGAATCATACATATAAAAGACTGAAGAAATCCTGTGTTTACTGCTTGCTGAATTTAACCATTACTCAAGCTAAAAATGAAAACATTGCCAGCATATCTGACCTCTCCCTGAAGATTTGTTTAGCCATTACTGCCTTTACTCTCAACAATAACTCAGAATTCTGATACTATACATTATTTTTGCCTATGTAAATTTCCTATAGTCAGAAAATGTGTATACCTGAAAAATTTTGTTCAATATTCTTTTTAATAATTTATTTACATCATTGTGTATAGTTGTAATTCATTCTCCATAGTTTATAATAAACCATCATATCGATATATCAGTTTATATTATATTATTTATTTACATTTGAGCAATTAATAGTTTATGTATTTAACAGATAGTTATGTCCTATATATATGTACACGCACATATATAATCATAATGTAAATCCATATATATTTCTTTTGGTGACCATTTCTCTTGAATCAATTCTTTTTTAACTGTCACCAGGGTTGTTACTGGGGCTTGGTGCTGGCAGTACAAATACACCAATTCCAGCAATCACTGTTTTCTTTCTTTCTTTCTTTCTTTCTTTCTTTCTTTCTTTCTTTCTTTCTTTCTTTCTTTCTTTTTCTTTCTTTCTTTCTTCCTTCCTTCCTTCCTTCCTTCTTTCCTCCCTCCCCCCCTCCCTTCCTTCTTTCCTTTCTTTCTTTCAAAATTTAGGGGTGGGTAGGGGGAGAGAGAGAGAGAGAGAGAGAGAGAGATAGAAAAGGAGACCTACAGACCTATTTTACTGCTCCTGAAACTCCATTATCATCCCTGTCACAAAGTGGAGCTCAAAACAGGTCCTTAATCATAGTAGTGTGTACTTACTGCCTGGCCTCCAATCTATATCTTGAAGTGGTAGTGTTACCACTCATATAAAATATGCTTGTGTTCAATCTTAATAATTAGTGGCAAACAATTCCCCAAAGAAACTGTTCCATTTGAAATCCTATCCTCACTATAGAATAGTTCAGATGTTACTTACCATCCTTAATACACAGAATGTATCCTCTCTCTCTCTCTCTCTCTCTCTCTCTCTCTCTAATAGTTATAGAGTAAGTGTAGTGATTTTGTACTGAATTTGTTTAATTTTGTTTGGGGATTTTGAAATTGAGTTACAGGGTGACTTTGAGTTCTTTTTTATTGGTTTATAGGAGTTTGATAAATTTTAAATGGAACCATATTCCTATTTCATGTATTGAATATAATTTCTCCTTGTCTGTGGTGGCTCTTCTTTAAATTTCACTAATAAATTATCTTGGTAAATAGAAGGCACTCATTTCATAAAGGTGAATTTATTACCATTTTAAGGTTAACTATGTGTGTGTGTATGTGTGTGTGCGTGTGATACCAAGGTCTCATGCATATATAATTTCATTGTTCAGTGGATACTTTCTCACTGATTAAGATACATAGTAGAAAACAAAGGGGAGAGAGGGTCAGAAAATACAGTACCAAGTTTTTCCAGTGCCAGGACATCTCTCATATGGTACCTAAGTCAAGCCAGTTAAGCCACATATATGGCAAGTTGCACATCCTCCACAGTATACACTATCTCTCCAATTTCATTTTATTTTTTTAAATTTTGTATTTATAAAAAAGAAACACTGACAAAAACATAGGATAAGAGGGGTACAACTCCACACAATTCCCACCACTAGAACTCTGTATCCCATCCTCTCCCTTGATAGCTTCCATATTCTTTAGCCCTCTGGGAGTATGAACCCAAGGTCATTGTGGGATGCAGAAGGTGGAAGGTTTGGATTCTGTAATTGCTTCCTTGCTGAACATGGGCATTGGCAGGTCAATCCATATTCCCAGCCTGCCTCTCTCTTTCCCTAGTGGGGCAGGGTTCAAGGGAATCAGAGCTCCAGGACACATTGGTGGGGTTGTCTAAACTCAGATAGCCATTACATTTTTGATATCTAAAAATTAGTTTTGGGGGGTTATAGCTCAGGGGTAGAGAATTTGACTGCATGTTAAAAATTAGTCTTTCTAGTTGATACAAATATTTACATAAAATACAAGTGGGGTGGGCAATGGTGTACCAAGTGAGAACATATGTTACAATACTCAAGAACCTGGGTTCAGGTCTTCAGTTCTCACCTGCAGAGGGAAAGATTCACAAGTGGTAAAGCAGTGTGGCAATTGGCTCTCTTCCTGGAGGCTACTTTTTCCCTTTTGTTGCCCTTGTTGTTTTATCATTGTTGTGGTTATTATTTTTGTTATTGCTATTGTCGTTGTTGGATAAGGCAGAGAGAAATGAAAAGAGGAGGAGAAGACAGAGGGGGGAGAGAAAGACACCTGCAGACCTGCTTCACTGCTTGTGAAGGGACCCCCCGCAGGTGGGGAGCCAGGGGCTCGAACCTGAATTGTTACTCTGGTCCTTGCGCTCTTGCCATTTGTGCTTAACCCGCTGAACTACCACCTGAACCCCTCTTTCTTCCTTTTCTTTCTCCACTCCTCTTTCTTAATTTCTCTCTGCCCTATCAAGTAAAATAAAATAAATACAAATATTAATATGAAAATAATGATTAAAGAGAAAATTACAAGAAATAAATATTCTTCATAAGCATTGATTCAACTTAATTTGTAACTTTGATAGTGATGAATGTGAAAACTTGAATTTTGAATGATCTCATAATAGAACAATTATATGTAAAGATGAAATCAGAGCTCTACACCTGCCCTGAAATTTCCCAGGTAGGCAGAGTAAAGAGGTTTTAATCCCTGTTTAATTACAACTCAAGGTATCCTCAGGGAAGACTCTGGACCTTCAGGCTTAATTATTGTTAATTATGCCTAGCTGCACCACCTTCCACCCACATCAAAAGTGCCAGCGGAAGTTAGAAAAATAGGGTCTGCTGAGGGACTTCACAGGAAAAACAAAATCAGAAATTATTTCTGGCTTTTCAATATGCTTTCTAAAGGCTGATACAAAGGAAGGAGATCAGAGATAAATCCCAGATCTGACTAGACTGTGACTTATGAGTTTTCACTTATTATATCACATAGAATAATGGTTCCAAGTGAAAGTCATTTAATATCAAATATTCCTCTTTATTTCATTGCTAAGAGAATAGAATAGTTGAGGGTCAGATAGGAGAGGTTGTGTACAAAGTGTTCTCCAAGCCAGAGCAAAGAAAGTAGTGTATTCCATTTCAGACTGAGGCTCCCTCTCCTAATATGTTGAAAGTCAAGCAACCTTCACATTGTAAAAGTTCATTAAAGCTTTATTGTTTGATTTTTTAAAAATATTTTATTCATTTAAGAATTGAGAATTAGAGAGGAGAGGGGAGATAGAAATGAGGAGATAAAGGGAGACACCTATAGCACCGCTTCATTGCTTGAGAAGCAGTGAAGTGGGGCCTTGGGTCTTGAACCCTGGTCCATGCACATTATAACATCTATGCTTAACCAGGTGGGTTACCACCTGCCCTGCCCCACAAACCAGTTTTCCAGTTTTTTTGGCACTGGAATATGAGCACAGAACCTTAAGATGCACAGTGCAGATGGACAGTCTCCCTTGGTCAATTTTTTAAACAAATTTTAGAGAGAAAGAGGGATGTAGGCAGAGGAAAGATACCATACTACTCCTCCATCACCCATGGGCTCCTACTTGATACTGAAGTTTGAACCCAGGAACTCATACATGGCAAGGCATATGCTGTATTGCAAGGGGTAGGTAATCTTTTCTTCAAGTGATCATGTGAGTATTCATAACACCATTTTTGATCTATACAAATTTGTCAGCTTAAAAATTAGCAGTTAATGTTGATATGAAATAATCTTCTTGATTTATTAAAATTCTAGTTCAATCTGTGGTTGTATTGACAGGGACAAACCAAATGATATCACTGGCTATATTCAGCTTATAGGCCAGAGGTCCCCTACCCTTGCTGTAATGTGTGAGCTACAGATTGATTTTTTTCTCTTTTATTTCTTTATTTTTTAAAAAAACATGCAGAGGTAGAACAGCAGGTGGAACTGGGTGTGGGAGAACACACAGTATCAAAGCTTCTTTCTGTATTGCACACATAGCAAAGAAGCGAGCTATTTTACTAGCCCACTCCACTTATGTATATATTTTTATTTTGTTACTAGGGTAACTAATGGTTTACCAGTCTAACAGTAAATATAGTTGTTGATACATATGTCAATTTTTTCAGTGTTCTGTAAAACACTGTAACCACCCCCAACTTAAGTCCTCCTTCACAATTGTGCTCTAGAACCTGAACCCTAACCACGCCACCCCACACGCCACTCCCAGAGTCCTTTACATTGGTGCAATATACCAAACCCAGTCCAAGTTCTGCTTTGTGTTTCACCTTCTGTTCGTATTTCTCAACTTCTATGAGTGAGATGATTCCACATTCGTCCTTCTCTTTCTGGCTTATCTCATTTAATATGATTCCTTCAAGTTCTATGCAAAATGAGGTGAAGGTCATAGAGTAGGACCATTTCTAGCCTTCTAAAGGTTCTCCAGACTGCTTTACACAATTAACATCCGATTGGGTTGGATCAATTTACATCCCCACTATCAGTACAGGAGAGTTCATTTGCCCCAAAAACCTCTCCAGTATTTGTTGTTGCTATCATTTGTGACATATGATATTCTCTAAGAGGTGAAGTGGTAGTAGAATCTGGGTGCATTTGGGAGAAATAATTTGTATACTAGAGTTTGAGAATATTTTGATTCTCTTATTCTTAAAAAGTGGTAGGGGGGTAAAACATAGATGCCAGCTGATGGCATGCTTAGTTCAGCACGCACATTACTAAGCACAAAGGATGCAGGTTCAAGTCTTTAGTCCCTACCTGCAGAGAGGAAAATTCACAAGCAGTGAAGCAATGTTTCAGGTGTTTCTCTTTTTCCCTTCTTCACTATTGCTTCCTATTCTCTCAAATTCTCTTTGCCCTATCAAACAAAAGAAAGGGGAATAAGGAAAAATGACCACAAGGAATAATAGATTTGTTGTACAGACACAACCCTGGTGGCAATTTAAAAAAAATTATAACATAAAATCAAATACAGATTGATTTCTTGTCACTCTATCTTTTCTGCATAGAGCTTCACATTTCTCCTACCTGTGTAACTCTGAATAGATTTCCTAAGAACCAGCAGTTCTGAAGGTTCCTTCTCCCATCACAGTTCTGATATGTGTAACAGTTTTCCTGAATTGACTGATAAAGACTTTTGAGTCACTTCTTCCTAATCTATTTTAATATACATCTTTTCATAATTACTGCAAGCAACCTCAGTGTAGCCTATATCATTAATTATTAATAGTGTATCATTGATAATAAATGCTCTGGGGAGATCCAGGAGATAATTCACAGTTGAACACTGCCATTGCAATGCATGGGGGCTGGCTTTGAGCCCCAGTACTATATGGGAGTAATAGAGTACTAGGGGAAGCTCTAGTGTTATGGTGTCTCTTTTCTTTACACCAGGGTTATTGCTGGGGTTCTACACCTGAAAAATTTCACTGCTCCATATGGACTCTTTTTCAAATTACATAAGGAGTGTGAGATAGAGAAGGAGAAACAGGAGAGGTTCCACCTAACTGGTCATGAAGCTTCCCCCATGCAGGTACTCCTGTGCTGTGGCCAGGTCTTTGGACCTAAATGTTCATGCATGGTAAATTGTGTATTCTATCTAGTGAGCAATTTCCCACCCCCCTCCTTTCTCACATCCACTCCTTATTTCCTTCCTTATTTCTGGTTTTTCTCTCTGAAAGTGTGAAAGAATGAAAAAAAAAATGACTTGGGAGGGCTGGGATTATAGATACACAAGACCCAAATGCCACAGAAGAAGGGAGATAAGGAAAATGAGAAAAAAAAAATCTTTGGAAGTAACATCAATAACAATATTATTAAATTTATTGAATTCTACCTGTATGTCAGACACTTGTCTTATCTTTATTTTATTGTATAGGATAAATAGAAATTGAGAGGGGAGGGAGAGATTCAGAAGGAGAGAGAACAAAGTGACACCTGCAGCGCTACTTCACCACTCGTGAAGCTTTCCCCCTGCAAGTGGGGGCCAGGACCTTGACCCTGGTTCCTTGTAATGTGTGAGCTTAAGCAGGTTCACCAACACCCAGTCCCCTGTGTCAGACACTTCTCAAGGAAAAGACTTCAATACCTGAGACAGTAAAGGCTGAGTTTATTGCTTGTGTCTAAGAAAGAATCATGAAACTATGATCAAGAAGAGGGTTTATTTTACTCAATTTGGGGGTGGGAAGCTCTGAGGTTGGTGGGTATTTAACATGTGGGCATGTTAAGGGATTGGTTGATCTTTAACTGTCTGTGTAGCTGGTTGTTGGAGTTAGACTTACTATCTGCATTTAGGAGTAGAAATATTAAGTATGGAGACCCAGCAGTGGAGCACACAGTTAAGCACAAACAGTACAAAGTGCAAGGACTCATGCAAAGATCCAGATTCAAGACTCTGCTCCCCACTTGAAGGGAAGCTTCATGAGCGATAAAGCAGGTCTTCAGGTATCTTTCTGTCTCTATTCCTTTCTTTTTTTTAAAGTCCTATTTCTTTTTATTTAGTTAGTTATTTGTTTGTTTGTTTAAGAAAGGAGACATTAACAAAACCATAGGATAGGAGGGGTACAACTCCACACAATTCCCGCCACCCGGTCGGTATCCATATCCCATCCCCTCCTGATAGCTTTCCCATTCTCTATCCCTCTGGGAGTATAGACTCAGGGTCATTGTGGGTTGCAGAAGGTGGAAAGTCTGGCTTCTGTAATTGTTTGCCCGCTGAACATGGGTGCTGACTGGTCGAGCCATACTCCCAGTCTGCCTCTCTTTTTCCCTAGTTGGGTGGGGCTCTGGAGAAGAAGAGCTCCAGGACACATTGGTGGGGTCCTCAGTCCAGGGAAGTCTGGTCGGCATCATGCAGGCATCCGGAACCTGGTGGCTGAAAAGAGAGTTAACATACAAAGCCAAACAAATTGTTCAACAATCATGGACCTAAAGGCTGGAATAGAGCAGATGAAGTGTTGGGGGGGGGTAACTCTCTGCAGACTTTTGTGTACTTCTGCTTTCAGGTATATATTTCCCCTGGTTTATGGGCACGTGTGAACAAATGCTCTGTCTCAAGGGACCTGGTATATATCTAGGTTTGGGAACTTTATTGGGGAGTGGAACAGCTTGAATGGAATTAGAGAATACCATGAAAGGAAAGGTCTCACCCGATTGATGAAGCTGAAGGGTTGTCATTCCACACGTGAAGTCTCTGGACACAGTCTGAAGTGAAGCATGCTGGGGTGGCACTCCTTGTGTTGATTAGGTTGCGATCCGCAGATGCAATATTATTTGATATGAATTGAGAGAAGTATGCAGGAAAGTGGGCCCCACCCTAAGGTTCCAGGACTGGGGGAAATATAGACTCTGTAGTGGAAATGTGAGGTTCCTGCTGTCTTAGGGTTCAAGAAGACAATGGATAGTTATTGTTATCATCACATTATTTGGTAATTGGGTTAACTTTGAAAAGTCCCTTTTTTTTTAGGGTTTGCTGTATAATACCCAGCATCTTGTATATAGTGGTGCCACCAGTTGCTTCTGTTCTCCCTGGTCTAGGCTTTTGAGAGAGTCAACATATCAAAGACTCAGCCTATCTTCCCTCTCTTCTCAATTTCTCTCTGTCCTGTCCAATAAAATGGAAAAAAAAAAATGGCCAACAGAAGTAATGTGCTGGAGCTCACATGGGTTAGCTCTCAGCCAGGAAGGTAAACAACCGGTTCTCCCTTGCTCATTCAAGAGATGACGCGATATAGGCAAGAGACACTGGGGAGAATTGGGACACTCTCGTTTATCGGCAGATGGACATGGGTTTAAATAGAGAACCCAACAAAGAACATTTTTCAAATATGTCAGAAATTACAGGTTTCTTAAAGGTCAGCTTGCCCCTATGGTAGGGGGCTGGTATGACAGGAATTGATGAGATACATAAAGGTCAAGACAATCATTCTCCATGATGCAAGCAATTTTATTATCCAAAGGTATTTGAGAGAAACATAGGTGTTAAACCAGCAGAGTGAGATAGAGAGAAGATAAGCAGAGCATGGTAGTTATCAAAGCTATAAGGAAATAAAGTTTGGAGTTTCACTGACTGATGTCAGAGAGGTGTTTGATAGAGTATGCTTTTTCTAGTGATCAAAAGTGAGGTGACTGTGTAAACTCTGGGTGACTATGTGAACTTTGAATGAACCTTAAGGCAGGCAGCCATGTGGCCTGCAGTTAGTGGGGAGAAGCAGTGAGATCTCTGTGGGCTTGGGAGTCTGAAAAGGGAGAACTGAGTCTGAGAGACTGTTTTCCCCTTTGCTCATCTCAGTGAGAGAGGCTAACAAGGGGGTGTCTTTCCCAGACCTCTATCCAAGGATGGGGGGAGTTTTCCCTAAGCTATACCAAGCTTACACATAACCCCACAGTAATGGATTTGTAGTGTGGGCATCGAGTCTTAGCCATAACCCTTGAGGCAAGAAAATAAAGAAAGAAATATTAAGTTATTAGATGCTGCTAGTTGACTGACAGAAACCAAAGGCTGAACTGATGGGCTGATTATCAGTTATTCAGTTACTAAGGCAAATTGTGAGTTATTATTGAGAATAATGAGTGTGAAACTGACTCCAGTGATCTTATTAGCATAAGGGAAAAAGTCCTTGCATAACAACTCTGGGGCCTTTCATTCTAACAATGCTAAATTTTATCATTTATATATGTGATTCACTTTTCATAAAATTCTTTAAGAGTGAGTCATTAGAATTTCCATTTTATACTTATGAAAACTAAAGTTTAATTTGCTCAAAGTCATGTCACTCAAAACTAACAATCACAGTTCTGAATGATCTTAAAATATCAGAATAAAATTGTATTAAGATACATTGAAATCAAAATAGGACTAATGCAAACCAGAGTTCAAAGTAATGACTGGCCTAGGATTCAAAACAATTATATCTCGAAAAATCAAGACTTGTCCAAAGTCTATGTTCTCATTCATTGAGTAAATAGCACTGTTAGTTCTGAGTTACCATCATATTCACTTGGAATAAGATATGTGCAGCATACAAAAATTTCTGTCCTCCAACTAAATACCCTTGCTATCTCCTTCTGGTGTTTTCATTCTGTCTCCTTCCTCTTTCCTCCTTCAGGAAGTTACTAGGTACACAACTGAGTAAGACCTCTGCCCAATAGTTCAGCAACATCATTATCTTTAGCCTGCTACTGAGGGGTCACCTTTACATTGTCACCTCTGGAAAATCATATTTGCAACTGACAAAGACATTCAGTTCAGATAAGTGATATTGAAATTCTAGTTCAAATCTAATTTAATCATGAACATTTTTAATTACTTAGTACACATCTTTAAGTCATGTCAGCAAGTATATTTTATCATGTACACTTAGTATTAGGTGAAACTTTTTCCCTTGAAACAATAAAATGAACTAATTTGGATTCATAGCCACAGAAAGATTTTGAAGGCTGCAAGTCACATTCTCCACTAAGTTTATTTTGAACAGAGAAGCACATTAGCCTGAAATGACTTCAACAATGGCACTTTGGGATGCTCAGATGTTGTTTTTCTTTTTTTCATTTGTTTCCTTGTTTTGTCATCACTGGGGCTTTACTGCTTTGGGAAGACTTTTTTCAGATAGTAAGAGAGAGACAGAGACATAGCAAGAAAGAGAAAGATACCACCACACCGAAGCTTCCACCAGCAAAGTGGAGCGAGGTCCAAACTTGGCTTCATGAGCATAGCAAAGCAGACACACTATCCAGTTATAATACATTTACCCTAAGGAAATGTATTTAAACAAAAACGAAAGGGGATAAAATCATTTCACATAGAGTGTAGTCATTATGGCTGAGTGAGCAGCCTCTCAGCTCCAAGTGTTAGATGCTGTTCTAAATGAAAACCTTCTAAGATGACTTCAAAGTGTTATACTAACTGATTATGTTGAGAAAACAAGTAAACACTCACAGAATGAATTTAGAAAACAAAACCATGTTAATAAAAAATTACTTAGCTCATTATCCAGTGATAATGTGTTCTGTGTTAGAAAACTCACAAATGGTTCTAGCACTGAAGTAATTAGAGATAGATGTATGTATGAAGAATTTGTACAAAACTGTTTTCTACACAATGAGAAACAGCAACGTTTCTAAAATGTTATTTTATGGGTAATGTATAAATATATGTATAAAAAGTTAGATTCTAAGAGTAGGTATGTGCTTATTTCATATTTCTAGCTAAGCATTTATATTTTCAAGTTAAAAAATGGAAAATTGATTTGATCAAAAAGAGTAGTCTCATTATTAGATGACCTTATATTTGGTAGATGGCATATATATTTTTAAATAAAATATGAATATTAGTCTAAGTTATTAGTGGTCACAGGTCAGATTCATTGCAAAGCATTTAGCATGTTTTTGTCTTTCATTCTAAGACATGACAGAGAGTTGTAATTATCTCCAGAGCATTTTTGAACTTTATTTATTTGACTTGATAAGAACGAGAAATTTATACATGGTCTAATGAAAAGGGAGAGGGAGACATAGAGACACCTACTGCACTGCTTCACTGTTTCTAAAGCTTTCAACAGGTGGGCACTGCTTGAACTTAGGTCCTTGCATGTGGTAACACATGCACTTAGCCAGAATCACCACCACCCAGCCCCTTCATTTGTATTTTTGAAAAGCATATTCTATATAGGAGATTTCAGCAGAAAAAATAAAACATATAATGTAAATATCAAAATATTCATAACTATGTCTCATTCTTACATATAGACTATGTCTGTGCTATGGACAGATCACCTTGGTCTCTGCCTCTGAATCAATGTGAGATATCCAACTTGTGTCAAAATCAAGAAGTGCAGAATTAAGAATTGTTTTTTAGGGAGTCGGGCGTTAGCGCGGTGGGCTAAGCGCAGGTGGCACAAAGCTCAAGTACCAGCATAAGGATCCAGGTTAGAGACCCCGGGTTCCCACCTGCAGGGGAAGTTGCTTCACAAGCGGTAAAGCAGGTCTGCAGGTGTCTATCTTTCTCTCCTCCTCTCTGTCTTCCCCTTCTCTCTCCATTTCTCTCTGTCCTATCTAACAACGATGGCATCAATAACAACAACAACAATAAAAAACAACAAGGGCATCAAAAGGGAAAATAAATAATTTTTTTTAAAAAAAGAATTGTTTTTTAGAGGCTGGGAGATAGTTCACTCATAGAACAGACACATTACCATTTATGGAACCCTGTTGGTGAGAATTATGCGGACCTTAAGTCATCACATGGGAGCATGAAAAGGAGATGACAAAAGAAAGCACATCTGTAAAAAGGAGATGCTTCGTGAATAGTTAGTTAATCATGCTATGGTGTCTCTTCTTTATGTCTCTCTCTCCCTCTCTGTCAACCTGTATCTGGAAAAAAAAAAGATGGAGGAATCTGTTAGTATAATTCAATCACAAGAATAAAGCCTCAATAAAATGCTGGTGGCAAAAATAAAGAAAAAAATAATGCAGCATCAGGGCGCACATCTCAGGCCAACTTTTTAATTCTTTACATTAGACAGAGAAGAAGTAGGGAAAGACAGAGTGAAAGAGCTAGACTAGCACCACTCTATCATCCATGAGCTTTCCCCAGAGAGTGGTGAATATGTGATTCCCATGTAGTGTTGAGATTTGAAGCCAGGCCCTTGTGCAAGGTAGGGCTCATTGTCTATCAGATTGAGCTATCTTCCTAACAAAGAATGGCCTCTAACACTTTCAAAAAGCCCTCACTCCTAGGACCCAGGAAGGGGTTTTGCGTTCATGAAAACCACAGGGACAACTTTATTCAACAGTTTCTTATGTGAAGAAATACCAGTTAAACTAGAAGGACATATAAACAACTAGAGAAATCAAATGCCACAACCGAAAAACAAAACCAAAAACAAACAAAAAAAACCCCACCTGTAGCCTAAAAGAAAGATAACCAAAATTCCAAAAAGACTATCTTATTCATAAAAAAGTAATTCTCTTAATGAATCAACAGAGTAGGGACTACTTCTCTTTAGTGAGATCAAGAAGGTTATTTTTATCTATGAAAAACAAAGAAAGGGTGGTGGGATGATGGCAACTGTGTGGAGTTGTACCCCTCTTATCCCATGGTTTTGTCAATGTTTCCTTTTTATAAATAAAAAAAGAAAGAAAGAAAAACAGAGAAAGAATGTAAGCCTTCAGAAGCTGACTCAAGTCTGCCAGAATGTAGTGTGAAGCAAATGGAAAGGAGCTGAGAGGGCCAGGCTGGTAACACACCCAGTTAAGTAAACACAGTACTAAGCCAATGACCTGCTCAGGGATCCAATTTCAATCCCCAAATCCTCCCTCACCTACATAGGGGACACTTCACAAGCTGTGAAGCAGGTCTGCATGTGTCTTTCTGTCTCCCTCTCAGCCTCCCCTTCCCCTATCAATTTCTTTGTATTATCAGATAAAATGGATAAAATGGCCACCAGGAGCAGTGGATTCATAGTGCCAGCACCAAGCTCCAGCAGTGACTCCTGGAAACAAAAAAAAACAAACAAATGAACAAGAAAACTATCTGAAAATGTCAGAGATAAGGGCCATTAGAATAGACTGTATAGGGGCTGGGTGGTGGCGCACCTGGTTGTGCGCACATACTACTACCTGATATCATGTAGTTTATAGTGAAGAAAGACATGAAGTAATTCAACATAATTTTACAATTTTACAAAAATCACATTTTGTAATGAGTTTCACAAAAGTGTTGTATTAAAGCAGGAATTATTGGGTTCACACTGATAGTGATGCATATGCAATTTTATAATCATTAACATCAAATTTCATAATATTACATTAGAACAGGAATATTTTACTATGGAGAAATTGTTATGGCATTATGATAAACAGAGTTTGACGCATGTGTTATATATATGAGAAAGAAATATACACATTCTTTTTTTATCTTTTTACTGAAAAGTAAATGGTTTACAGTATACTTGTAGACACATGGATACAATTTCTCCTCTCCTTCGGATAAATGTTTGCAAAATACTCTCATCTCCAATTTAGGGCCATTTCTATCATCATGCATCACAACACAATACCCTCTCCACTCCCCTTTGCCTTCTTAACACAGAGTCCTTTGTCACGATGCAGTCTACCACACCCAGTCTAGGGTTAACTTTATGTTTTCCCTTCCTGTCCTAGTCTCTTAAATTCTACCTCTGAGCAAGATGATCTGATATTTGTCCTCCTTTTTTGACTTATGTCACTTTACATGATTCCTTCAAGTACCATTCAAGGTGAGACAAAGGAAGTAACTCCATCATTTTCAACAGCTGAATAGTATATTATTGTACATATGTATTACAACTTTCTTTGTCACTCATCTGTCATTGGGCCTCTGGTTGCTTCCAAGTTTGGGTTATTACAAAAGGTGTTTCTATGAATACAGCCTCACATAGACCTTTTGGGATAAGTGTTTTGTTTCCTTTAGGTAAATCTGTAGGTCTGTCTCTCTTAAATGCACACATCATTAAGCCATTTTTCTTGAAAATACCCTTAGTAACCAAAAAATATCAACCTTCTTCAGATTAGTGGATTTTACTTGGTATACATTTTAAAGGTCAAAAGAACAAAATTAAAAATAAGCACACATTTTAAAATATTTTATTTATGTTAATGAATAAAAGGAAAACAGACAGATGTGGGGAGAAAAGAGAATTTAAAGAATTGCTCTGCTCTGGCTTATGGGGGTAGTGGGATTTGAACCTGAGACCTCAAAGCCTCAGTCATGAAGATCTTTACATAACTATTATGCTATCTCCCCTACCCATAAATACACATTTTTTAGAAGAAAGACTCAGATTGCTTAGTCTTATCTTTGGTTGACAAGGTAGTTTGTGATATACTGTGAATATAAATATTACGAATTCTAGATTTAAATACGTTTCCAATTTAATGTACCTCTTAGCAAAGAAGAAAAAGAAACTCTCTCCAGTGTTCTTTTTTTTTCTGCTGAAATAAACCTCATGTCAGTTCACTAATTCATTCCCTATTACTCAATTTTTTTTTCTTTTAGGTATTGTCTTTCTAGACTTTCTTTCTTGTTCAGGTAAAATTTTAGTGAAACAAAAAAATGTTCTGCTAATAATGAATGATAGGCTAAAGCCCTTGCAAAGTCTCTAGTATTATCCATTTTGAGCTTTAAAAATTCCACAGACAGTCTGGCAATAAAATATTCTTCAGTGCATCCTGAACTGCCCTCACTGTGAGTTGTCACTACTGTCTTGCTCTGCTGATCAGCCAACTATGTCAAACAGTGCTGTCATTTACTTTGAGAAAACAAGCAAGCTTTTCCATCATGATTCTGATGGAAAGTTTTTTTGTGTGTGTGCTTCTTTAGCCTCAACCTATAAAGCAAACTTCAGATTATAAGGTCTTCTAACTGCTTATTGCTATATGTACTTTCTAGTTATTAACTAATCAATTAAAAATGTACAGCTGATACTGCAGTTTATACAGTAGCTACACCCATTTTACACATTAAGAATGTTAGATATTGAGTGGTGAAGCACTTAACTACTCAGGGGTAGAACTTGAACCCATAAAATTTGTGTTTAAGAGTATATGTTCTTCATAATACTATGATGATGATCACTACAATTCTATAGTAGGTATATGCCCAGTCATAGATGTTTGTTTTATTTGATTTTATTTAATAGGAATTTGGGTCCATGATTGCTCAACAATTTGTTTGCCTTTGTATGTTAACTCTCTTTTCAGTCACCAGGTTCCAGATGCCAGCAGGATGCTGGCCAGGCTTCCCTGAATTGAAGACCCCACCAATATGTCCTGGAGCTCAGCTTCCCCAGAGACACACCCTACTAGGGAAAGAGAGAGGCAGACTGGGAGTATGGACCGAACAGTCAACTCCCATGTTCAGCGGGGAAGCAATTACAGAAGCCAGACCTTCCACCTTCTGCAACCCACAATGACCCTGGGTCCATGCTCTCAGAGGGATGGAGAATGGGAAAGCTATCAGGGGAGGGGGTGGGAGATGGAGATTGGGTGGTGGGAATTGTGAATCAGAGCATAACTCTGATATACACAATGCCAGGAATTTGGGACCCCATGCTTGGAAACCCAACACTTGATGCATCGTGTGGCCTACTGGGTCATGAGAACATTGTATTCTTATCTTAGAATACAACTTAACTGTGTTTTTATATACAGGTTTTTTTTTTTTCACTGTGGGTAAGAAGCTTCTTGCCAATTTTCTTAGTTGAAATTAGCTTCTTTCACTTGCAGGGAGGTGGGGAGTAAAGAGGATGAAAAAGAGAGTTGTAACCATTACTGATTTTACTGTGGATTCATTAGCCATTCATTAAAAACATGCATACAGATGATGCATGATTGAAAATATTTTTCTAAGGGTGGCAATATAACTTTCCTGGATCATGTGCCTTCTTTGCCATGCACACAGCCCAGGTTGGAATCTGATTCTCACTGCACTGGGGAAGCTTCAGTGCTGTGCTGTCTTTCCCTCTTTTCTTCTGTCTGTCTCAAAATATCAGCTTAAAGCAGCTAACCCCCAAGGATGAAAATATGTACTGACCATTGGTTCATTTTCTTCATGAAGTCTGAGTAAACGGTATCCATGCCAGTGATGCTAGTAAAATGATCAGAAAACAGATGAGTTACATGCATAGCCCTTCCCTAGTTGCTGCCTATGATTTCTCTAAGCATCACTCTGTACTCCTCTATTATATGAGAGGGAATTTGAGTCTTAGAGAAAGACAACTATCTTACTATATTATTACACTACTTTATAGCATATTGGACCACTTGTGTGACCAACGAAAATATTTTTTATGTTTACAATACCATTTGGTTTTTGCTTTCCCAAAATAGCACATACTTGAAAAGTAACACAAGAGAAGTTAGAGATATAGCTAAATACAGTGGTTCCCTGTCCCACTCCCCTCCAACCCAGGTTTCTTCTTTAAAATGTTAAAAACTTTTCCTTGATCTCTGCAGAAATATTAAGGTTCAAAATATTTAAAAATATTTTGGTTGACTACTTATGACATAGTATTTAGTTTTCTTTCCACCATTAAATTAATGAAAAATATTTTTCTAGTCCAGTTTATATATTTTTGTCACTTACACATTTACCTCTATTACTTGACTTACTAATTTTAATTCATATATACATTTAATTCTTTTTTCCTAATAACTTTGCATTGTATATTGTGCCAGGGTCTTCACAAATGGTGAAGCAGGGCTGAAGATTTCTCTCTCTTTCCCTCACTATTTCCCCTTCCCCTCTCAATTTCTCTCTATCTCTATTCAATAATAGATAAATAAAAATAATTTTAAAACACCATATCGCCACTTAGATCTCATGTCTGATTGGTTCTACCACTTCTAGAGGATTCTTGTTTTGTTTCCCCCTTTCAGTCACTTGTAGAAATAGAAAGGGATAGAGACAGATGAGAGCAATGGAGAAAAGAAAGGCCCATTCAGTTATATTTTGAACATAAGATAAGAAATTTAGCTTCCAACAGAAAATCATAATAACCTCCTCCCACTAAACAAGGTGAAAAGGGAGGACAGTAAAATTTTGGCCATTGCTGATTTTAAGGTGATGGATGTGTTAATAATTAGGCAAAAATGCAGACTGACAGGCTAGTGAGCTTCACTGGAACTAATGCTTTGTCTCTCTTCAAGTTTTCTGATATTTGACTTGAAGCACACAAAACTTATTGTCCTGATACCTGGCACCTGTATGCCAGAACTGTCTGTTATTAGTAATTATACAGTAGCTTATAGATAATCCATCATAGTGGGTTTTGTTTGTGGCTCCTGATAATTAATGATGATTTCACAGAACAGCAGTTGTACAGCATAGAAGAAATTCATCTTCTAAAGGTCAGGGGAGGGTTGAGGCACAAAGTAAAATAAGCCCATAGCTGTTAGGTTTTTATTTATTTATTTTTTACCAATCAATCTTTGTGACTTGTTTTGCTTTCTTTTGAAAGGCATAGTAGAAACATTCATACCTTAGTAGAGGCATTGTCTGAAAATGAATCTCTTGGTTTCTTAATTAGAATAGGAAAGCTTTTCATTTTTTTTTCAAGTTCTTTAGAAAGCAAATTAACTTTACTTAGAAAATAAGTCATTGAGCAATTTGTTGTATGTATGGGTGCCAAAAAGAATAAAGGTATTCTATGACCCAAATGGTCACATTCAAAGATATGTTGATGGGGATAGGGGACGTAGCATAATGATTGTACAAAGAGATTCTCACCCCTAAGGCTCCAAAGTCCCAGGTTCAGTCTCCTGGATATCCATAAGCCAGAGCTGAGTTCTGTTAAAATAAATAAATAATATAATATCAAAGAGAAAAAAACTCATAATGAAAACCCTATACAAAATTAAACTGGGATATGAAGTATGTACTGGTGAATAGAGTGAATACAGTCACAAGAACATGTTGCAGAGGAGAGTGTGAGGGAACAGTACCAGATTAATTTTTCCCCATTTTATTAATGGCTTATAGTACAGTGGTTGACACATAGTTACAAAATCTCATCTCCCCATGATAGTTGTCATACACCCTAGGTCCTTTCCATTATCATGTACCAGGAATTCAATATCCTTCCACTCCATCCTTCTCCCTTCCTCCCCAGAGTCCTTTGTTTTGATGCAGTACACTATGCCCTGTCTGAGTTTCACTTTGTTTTCTTTTACTGTCCGTGCTTCTTAATTTCCATCTATGAGTAGTAAAAATCATTATTCATCCTTGTGTTTTTGGAAAAGATACAAAAATATAACTGGATCCTGAAAGTAACTAGAATTGCTAAAGCAATCCAGGAAAAAAAAAAAAAGTAAGAACAGTGGCACCAGATTAATTTCTACAGGAAGTGGAGGATAAAGGATTCAGCAAAGTTGGTTACCCTCAGGTTGTCTTGGGAGTAACCATTAAGATTTTATTTCCTCCTCTTTAATATATACTGCGATGGGAAGCAATACGTTGATTTTTTAGAAAGAAATAAAAGTTTAATTGATGCAATGAAGATCACAAAGTTGGTATAAAGCTAGACAAAGCAAAAATGTAATTGTTGAGAATTACAAGAACTATTTCACTCCCTGGCTTGGTTCTACAGCGGTGACACTACTCTCTCACCTTCTGTCACAGCACACTCCAGATTTAGTACTGGACAAGAACTTCCCTGAAATCATAGAATGAAAGCTTGGGATGATACAGGAGTCTGTTTCATTTTCCTCCAGATGCAAAAGGCATCAACTTCACTGCCCTTACATGGTCATTAGCATTTCTCTTCACAGCTGTCACCTCAATGAAGTGAACCGCCAAGCCAGAAGGAAAACTGTCCTCATTGAAGAAGTTCAGATTGCCCTTGTCCTTATTTCCAAATGCCTTGCTCAGCAGACTGGCCTATTCAGCTCTGGTTAACAGTGACTGAGCCAAAGCAGCTGCTTGTCATTCATGTATTAAAAGGAGAGCATCTGTACCTTTCAAAGTCATGTGAAGGAAAAAGACAAGACCCAAAGTTTCTAGACTATTAATGGCCTCACTTATCCATACGCACACACTTTGCTCAAGTATATCATCAGAACTCCTAATTATAATGCTATAAATTAAAGCACAAAATTAAAAGGAGTTACAGAGGAAGGAAGAAATATGGATATTACTTAAAATGAGAAGGTAATTAAGTTATTCTCTCCCCTCTGAGCGAGTTCTAGCTGTTTAAAATAAGTCCTAATAACTGTGTTAAATGAACTCATGCTGAAAATGAATATTAAACTGACCTACTTTTGATATTTCATAACTGGTTTATTAAGGAAGTCATTGTTACTAGGGAAATTTGAATCATTCTTAAGTACCTAAGAGGTGAACACAGTGGTTATTTCTGTGTGTCAGCTTGGCTAAATCCTCGTACCCAGATATTTGGTTAAGCATTATTCTGAATCTCTTAGTGAAGGGTTTTTTTAAATGAGATTAATATTTAATCAGTGTGTTTTGACTAAAGTAGTATCCCTTCTATAACATGGGTATATCTCATGCAATCAATTAAATGATTTTAACTAGACTAACTTCCTATGAGCAAGAAGGAATGCCTTTGGATTTCAACTGAAACTCAGTCCTGAGTCTCTAACCATCAAAATTTGGACTTCCACAACCTCCACAGGAGTCAGCACCTTAAAATGTTTTTTTTTGTGTATATACATTATAATAAAACATTAATTACAGATTATCATATAATTTAGCTATATTTACTATGTAAATAATGTTTTATGAGTCCAGGAAGTGATAGCTTTGGCAAGATACACTTGTTAACACGCTCAAGAATCCTGCCTGGTTCAAGCCAATAGAACACACCTGCAGGAGGGAAACTTCATGACTGGTGAAGCAATGCTGCAGGTATCATATTTTTACACTCCCTTGCTGTCTTCTCCTGCTTTGTCAATTTTTCTCTTTTCTACCAAAAAAAAAGAAAAGAAAGAAAAATAAAATAACATTTTATGCATTATTTTAACAATTATAAATGATATATCTAATAAATTCAGAGACTATAAATAATCAGACAAATATCAGGAATATAAAATTTGCATACATAGACCAATTATACCTTAAAACTAATATTTTTTTTATTTATAAAAAGGAGACATTGACAAAACCATAGGATAAGAGAGGTACAACTCCACACAATTCCCACCACCAGCTCTCCATATCCCATATCCTCCCCTGATAGCTTTCCTATTCTTTATCCCTCTGGAAGTATGGACCCAAGGTCATTGTGAGATGCAGAAGATAGAAGGCCTGGTTTCTGTAATTGCTTCCCCGCTGAACATGGGTGTTGACTGGTCAATCTATACTCCCAGCCTGCCTCTCTCTTTCCCTAGTAGGGTGGGGCTCTGGAGAATTGGAGCTCTAGGACACACTTGTGGGGTCGTCTGTCCAGGAAAGACCAGTCAGCATCATGCTAGCATCTGTAACCTGGTGGCTGAAAAGAGAGTTAATAATAATGGACCTAAACACTGGAATAGTGCATATGAAGAGTTGGAAGGTCCTCCATTTTGTAGATAGCTAGTAGGCATATTTTAGTTATATTTCAAAGAGTGTGTGGCTATACTAGTTTTTTTTTTTTTTTTTCCCTGAGCCTGAAATCCAAGTTATTGTCTGGGGAGATGATGTCATGGCTGGAAAAGAGACAGCAAGCTGGATCAGGGAAGAGAGTGGCTCTCTAATATGGGGAAGGGGTATAAATATTGTTGACTGTAAACCCCATTGATTTGATTTGGTCTGGGGCCCATATTCAGCTTAGGAGCCTATGTGACCTCTGCATCTCTGTAGATCTGAGCTCGCATTCTGTGGTCACGAATAGGAACATTCCAAGCTGCCCCAATATTAACCCATCTTTCTTAGGTATAGCATAGAGTATGTTGCCCATCCTCCCTTCAGAGGATGGAACATTCTCTACCATTGTTGATCCACATTGAGGGCAAGGTCCTATTGGGGGCCCACAAAGGGGTCTATTTTGTTTTTCCAGATAGAGACGACCTGTAACAATGGAAATAGGGATTTATTTCAGGTCTAGGCCTATCATGTCTGCTTGGGAATCTCAGGACTCCCCAAATACAGCCCCAGCTGATAGGGTGGCCTGGTAGTGACTAAAGAGTCATCATTGAAGTATGCCAGTCTCTTGCCTTTGTTCAGCTTTTGCAGTCCTTGCTTTGATGAGGTTAGCTTTGGAGTGAGAGAACTGTAATAGGAAGTAGGTGAGGAGGGTATCTAAGTATAAGTAGATACTATTTCATTAGGAACTTTATACTGGCTCACTGCAGAGTATTGTGTACTTTTGCTTTCAGGTATATATTTTGCCCTTGTTTATAGACACGTGAACATATGCTCTATCTCATGGGACCTTGTCTATATCTAGGTTTTGGGACTTTGTTAGGAAGTTAACTGCTTGAAATGGAATTAGAGAATCCTATGAAAGGAAAGGTCTCACCCAAGTAATGAAGCTGAAGGGTTGACATTCCACACATGAAGTCTCTGGACACAGTCTGAAGTGAAGCATGCTGAGATGGTGCTTGTTGCACTAAGTTGGGATCAGTGGATGCAATATCATTTGGTATGAATTGAAGAAGCATACAGGAAAGTGAGCCCCACCCTAGAGGTTCCAGGACTGGGAGAAATATAGACTCTATAGCGGAAGTGGGAGGTTCATGCTGTCTTAGGGTTTAAGAAGCCAATAGATAGTTATTGTTATCATCACATTGTTTGGTAATTGGGTTAACTTTGAAAAATCCTGTTGTTATGATTTTCTGTATCATACCCAAAATCACCATAATTTTTGTCCTTTGACATTATTTGTATATAACTGTGCCACTGGTTCTTTCTGTTCTCCCTGGTCTAAGCTTTTGAGAGAGTCGACATATCAAAGACTCAGCCTACGTATTAAAAAGACTCAGTCTGTGCTTTAAAAAGTTGGAGACATACAATCAATTTAGCCCTCTCATATTAACTAAATAGTGATTTATATGACTACAAATTAATAGGAGTGTACATAAACACCATTCCTACCACCAAAAGACTGTGTCCCATCCCACCAACCCCAGCCCCTACCACCCCAGGAAGCCAAATATTCACCCTACCCCTCACCACAGGGTTTTTACTTTGGTGCCCTACTCCAGATTTAGTCAAATCCTGCTTTTAGTTTCCCTTTATGTTCTTCTTTCTCAACTTCTGTTGATGAGTGGGATCATCCCATACTCATCTTTATCTTTCTGACTTAGCTCACTTAACATAATTCCTCCCAGCTCCATCCAAGATGGGTCAGAGAAGGTGGGTTCATTGTTAATAGCTGCATAGTATTCCATTGTATATATATATATATATATACCACTGCTTTCTCAACCACTCATCTGTTGTTGGGCACCTGGATTGCTTCCAGGTTTTGGCTGTTACGAATTGTGCTGCTATGAATAAACATAGGTGCACACATATTTTTTTGGTTGGGTGTTATGGAGTCCTTGGGGTATATATATCCTCAGGAGAGGAATTACTGGGTCATATGGAAGGTCCATATCTAGCCTTTTGAGAATTCTCCAGACTGCTCTCCACAGAGATTGGACCAATTTACATTCTCACCAGAAATGCAGAAGGGTTCCTCTGTCCCCATACCCTCTCCAGCATTTGTTGCTGCTGTCCTTTTTGATGTATGCCATTATTATAGGAGTGAGGTGGTATCTCAGTGTTGTTTTTATTTGCATTTCTCTGACAATCGGTGACCTGGAGCAATTTTTCATGTGTTTGTTACCCTTTTATATCTCTACTGTAGTGAATGTTTTGTTCATACCCTCTGCCCATTTTTGGATGGGGTCATTTGCTTTTTTGGTGCTAAGTTTGCTGAGTTCTCTGTATATTTTGGTGATTAGTCTCTTGTCTGATATATGGCATGTGAAGATCTTCTCCCATTCTGTGAGGGGTCTCTTTGTTTGTGTGATAGTTTTTTTGGCTATGCAGAAGCTTTTCAATTTGATGTATTCCCATTGGTTTGTTTCTGCTTTAGTCTTCCTTGCAATTGGGTTTGATTCATCAAAGATGCCCTTGAGGTTTAGGTGGGAAAGTGTTCCACTAATGTTTTCCTCTAAGTATTTTATAGTTTCTGGTCTAAAATCCATGTCCTTGATCCATATGGAGTTGATTTTGTTTCTGGTGAGATAAAGTGGTTCAGTTTCATTCTTCTGCATGTTTCAACCCAGTTTTCCCAGCACCAGTTATTGAATAGAGCCTCCTTCCTCCATTTAATACTTTGGGCCCCTTTATTAAAGATTAGATGTCCATAGATGTGGGGAAAAACTATTATTTTTTGCTTTTTAACTTAGACTTGTTGTTTTATAAGATTGTGTTATTTCAGAGTTTGAATTTCACACTTTTTTTACTGTATCCTTCCTTCCACCAAAGTGCCTTTATTTTATTGATAGTGTGACATTTCCGTGTCTTAGTATGAATAGAAACAATCTTGGCAGTATGTGCCAATATATAAACAGGGATCATAGACTAAGTTCCTTCTTAGTCCATTTCAACTTCTGTAATAAAGAACCACAAACTGAATGCTATAAGCCTCTGAAGCAATAGAATTTTCTCTCTCATAATTCTGTAGACTGGAAGCCACCAGTAGGTCAGCACATTGTAAGAACCTAGTGAAATTTTTTTTTCATGCTGCAGACTGCCAAATTGTTACTGTGTCTCCATGATGGAAGGGGAGAAAAGGGAGGATCCTCAGGTCCAGAAGCTTCACCTCCTGACACCACTGCTTGGGCATTAGGTTTCAACACATTAATCTGGTCTCTAGTGATTAAGTGATCAAATTAACAAGGTGAAGTATTGTAGGATGTTCACTTTTCCCCTCCCCCCCAAAAAAATAGGCAATTGAAAAAAAAACATCAGAGAGGAATACGTGTTATAAGGAAAATGCAAGGGGACTATAAGACTAGGAAGGTTTATTGAGACTGTCTCAGATGTCATGATCAAGTCTGAGAGAGCTCCTCTTTCAAGGAACTGACATGTGACCTGGTACCTGGATGAAGAGAAAAATCCTGGCCTTTCAACATCTGGAGGAAGAACCTCCAGGGGGAATGGAACTGCAGTGTCCTTGAAGAAGGAGCAAGCTTGGCATTAAAAAAACAACAGAAGCAGAGTACCTAGGAAGCCCAGCAGTGAATAAGGAGGAGGGGGGAATGGCTTAAGATGAGGCTGAGAGTCAGTGCAATCCCAGATGTCAGAGTTTTCCGGTCTGTTAAGAAGTTTACGTTTTATTCTAAGTGCATTGGGAATGTATGATCTGAATGATATTTTAATCGGATTGCTCAGGGTACACTATTTAGCATAAATACAATTCTTGTATAAAGGAAAAAAAGCCCATGAGGATAGCCAAAATAAGGGCAGTGTGACTGAAGTAACTTCAGGAATATAGCTGTACTGCTGCCTATAAGCACAGAAGTGGGGAATTGGAAATATTGAGTAAACAGCATTATCTATAGATGAACACAGATGACTAGAAATTGATGATAAGGCACAGTGATCTTTTGGTTCACCAGAGACCCGCCCCATCACTAGACCCCCACCCCCCACCACTGCCTATGTAATAGCTATTCATCCTCTTCTGAGGAAGACAATCCAAAGTTTTCACCAGTATGTATCAGATCTGAATTCAGGATCTCTGGGTGATACGTATTAGTTTCTTTTTTAAATTTTTTTTTATATTTTATTACTTATTTACAAAAAGGAAACACTGACAAAGCCATAGTATAATAGGAGTACAATTCCACACAATTCCTACCACCAGAACTCCATATCCTATCCTGTCCCTTGATAGCTGTCCTATTCTTTAACCCTCTGGGAGTATGGACCCAAGGTCATTTTGGATTCAGAAGGTGCAAGGTGTGGCTTCTGTAATTGCTTCCCTACTGAACATGGGCATTGACACATTGATCCATACTCCCAGCCTGCCTCTCTCTTTTCCTAGTGGGGTGGGGTTCTGGGGAATCAGAGCTCTAGGACATATTGGTGGGGTCGTCTTTCCAGGAAAGTCCAGTTGGCATCATGCTAGCATCTGGAACCTGGTGGCTGAAAAGAGAGTTAACATACAAAGCCAAACAAGTTGTTGATGACTAATCATGAACAAAAAGGATGGAATAGTGCAGATGAAGAGTTGGGGCTCCTCCATTTTGTAGATAGCTAGTAGGCTTATTTTAGTTAAATCCAAAGGGCCTGTGGCTATACTAGTTTTTGTTTTTTTTTTTTTTTTTTTTTTTTCCCTGAACCTGAAGTCTGATATGCAGGTGGATTCAAGTTATTGCCTGGGGAGATGATGTCATGGCTGGAAAAAGGACCAGAAAGCTGGATCAGGGAAGAGACTAGCTCCCAAATATGGGAAAGGTGTATAAATATTGTTGACTGTGAACTGATTTGATGTGGTCTGGGGCCCATATTCAGCTTAAGAGCCTATGTGACCTCTGCATCCCTGTAGATGTGAGCTCACATTCTGTGGTCGTGAGTAGGAACATTCCAAGCTGCCCCAATATCAGGACCCATCTTCCTTAGGTATAGCATAGAGTATGTTGTCCATCCTCCCTTCAGAGGATGGAACATTCTCTACCATTGTTGATCCACATTGAGAGCAAGGTCATATGGGAGTCCACAAAGTGGTCTGTTTTGTTGTTCCTGATATAGATGACCAGTAACAATGGAGAGAGGGATTTATTCAAGGTCTAGGCCCATCAAAGGGATATTTTCAAAGTCAACCCAATTGCCAAATAATATGATTATAGCAATAACTATCTATTACCCTCTTAAACCCTAAGACAACAAGAACCTCCCTCTTCCTCTGTAGAGCCTATATCTCCCCAGTCCTGGAACCTCTAGAGTGGGGCTCACTTTCCTGCATGCTTCTTTCAGTTTATACTAAATGATAGTGCATCTACTGATCCCAACCTAATCAATGCAACAAGTACCACCTCAGCATGCACCTTCAGACTGTGTCCAGAGATGTCAGACATGGAATGTCAACCCTTCAGCCTCATTACTCAGATGAGAGCTTTCCTTTCATAGGATTCTCTAATTCCATTCCAGGTGGTTCACTTCCCAGTAAAGTCTCAAAACCTAGATATAGACAAGGTCCCATGAGATAGGGCATATGTTCACATGTATCCATAAACTAAGGTAAAATATATACCTGAAAGCAAAAGTACACATAGTCTACAGTGAGTAAGTATGAAGTTCACAATGAAATAGTGTCCACTTAGACTTAGATACCCTCCTCACCTACTTCCTACTACAGTTCTCTCATTCACTCCCAAGGTATCCTCATCAAAGCAAGGACTGCAAAAGCTGAAGAAGGGCAAGAGACTGACATACTTTAATGATGTGTCTTTAGTCACTATCAGGCCACCCCATCAGCTGGGGTCCAATTTGGGGAGTCCTGAGATTCCCAAACTGACATGATGGGCCTAGACCTCAAACTTATTAGTTTCTATGAGAAAGGAATATTGTCATTTTTATATTGGCCTGAATGTCACTTCTTTTCATTCAGAAATCTATGCACTGAAAATATAACTACATGCCTACCTCCCACCCATCACAGACCCACACTCAGTATGAGATGATAGTGCAAAATTACACAAGAAAGGACATAAAGTCAGAAACGGAAATAATAACAGATACTCAGCAAACAATTCTTCACTTGATCATAGAATTTATCGAACTCCACATAGCAGTTACTTGGAAGTTCGCTCCTAAGGTTGCCCAGAAGAATTATTAAACTGAGATGCTACTGCCTTCAAGGGGTCCCCTTGTTTGTGGGTTTCTAAAATTCAGGACTTCATCATCTGAGAAATTCTTTCATTGATATTATTCTAAATACAAACATAATCATGTCTGCTGCCTTCTCAGCCACAATTCTCTAATACCCTGTATTGTCACTGCCCATGAAATCAAAAATCTATCAAAAACTTATATGCGGGGTTGGGCGGTGGCACAGTAGGTTAAGCAAACGTGACTCAAAGTTCAAGGACCGGCATAAGGATCCCAGTTCGAGCCCCCGGCTCCCCACCTGCAGAGGAGTAGCTTCACAGGCAGTGAAGCAGGTCTGCAGGTGTCTATCTTTCTCCCCCTCCTCTGTCTTCCCCTCTTCTCTCCATTTCTCTCTGTCCTATCCAACAACGAACAACATCAACAATAGTAATAATAATAACCACAACGAGGCTACAACAAAAGGGGGAAAAATGACCTTCAGGAGTGGTGGATTCATGGTGCAGGCACTGAGCCCATCAATAACCCTGGAGGAAAGAAAAGAAAAAAGGAAAAAAAAAACTTATATGCATCCTCAAATTTCGCTTCCATACATACTTCTGTTTCTAGTTTTTTGTTGTTGTTTGTTTGGCTTTTGTTATATCACAAGACTCTTGTTTCTGGACATAACTTGAGTTTCATTCTCTCTGGACCTCTCTCAGCTTTGGTGGGAGAGCTGTTTTGTCCACTTCTGGATTATTTTACTTAATATGCTTCTCTCTAAATCCATCCATGCAAAAACAGAGTAGATTATAATTTCTAACACCTATGTAAATTGCTACTTCTTTAACTGTTCACCTGTTGTTGGACACTAAGGTTGTTTCCAAATGTTGCTATTATGACTGGGGAGAACATAGATGTGCATAGATCTTTTCAGACAGGTGTTTTTGTGTTCTTTCAGTAGATTTTCAATCTTTTGAAGAGTTTACAAGCTATTTTCCATGTAAAAGATTTATAAATTTACACTACCACTAACAGTGGAGAATTCCTTTCTCTCTATATCTTCTGTAACACTTGCTGCTTCTGTCTTTTTTGATATAAGTTATTTTCACAAGGAGGTAGAAGGAATACCAATGTTGTCTTGATTCGCATCTTTGACAATCAGTGATTTTAAGCATTTTTTTTTCATATGCCAATTCAAAAGCTGAATATCTGTTCAGTTCTTCATTTTTGATGGGGTTGTCTTTTTGTTTGCTTTTTATGTTTATTTTTGTTACTGGTATTTGTTATTTGTATATCTGGCTTACTATCTCTTTGTCTGATATGTGGCATATAAATGTATTTTCCCATTCTGTAGGGTTTCTGTTTTAATAATGGCTCCTTTTGCTATGCATAAGCTATTCGATTTGATGTAGTCCCAATAGTTTATTTTCTCTTCTGTTTTCTTTGCTGTCAGGCTCAAAACTCTGAAGACATTTTTCTTTTTATTTAACAAAAACTTAACTTATAGGAGTGTTTTTTAATTGGGGAAGTCCTTCCACTTTATGATTATTTATTACTTATTTTAATTATGATATATAGAGAGACTTGCAGTACTGCTTCACTATTTGTGAAGCTCCTCCCCCCTCCCCTGCAGGAGGGAACAAAGGGTTTGAGTCAGGGTCTTCATGTGTAGTGACCTGTGTACTTTACCAGTTGTGCCACTACCAGGCCTAATAAATTATTTTTAATAAGATTATTTTTATTATTATTGCCACCAGGATTATTTCTGGGTCTTGGTGTTTGCACAAAGAATCCATGGTTCCTGGTGACTATCTTTCTTTCTCTCCTTTTTTTTCTTTTTAATTAGAACAGATAGACATTGAGAAAGGGGGAAGAGAGAGAGAGGAGAGAAAGAGAGAGGTGGGAAAAGAGACTCCTGCAAACCTCTTTCACTTCTTGTGAAGTTGCCCTGATACATGTGGAGAGTGGGGGCTCAAACCTGGATAATATGTGCACTCAACCTGGTGTGCCACTGCCAGGCTGCTCCACACCCAACTTTGATTTTTTTGGCTTTTCTTACATAGAAAGCAACTAGAATTATTCATTGTTATTCATTGTCCTGGAAACTATTTTCAGGCAAATATCATGAAGTATTCTGCTAATTTATTTTATGGTCTCTAGTAATATCAAAGTCTTAACCCATTTTGAATTTACTTTTATACATCATGACTTGTGGTGGTCCTGATTTATTCCTAGGCATGTGGCCAACCAGTTTTCCCAACACCATTTATTAAAGATATTTTTCTATCCTCCATTTAATGTTCTGGTTCCCTTTGTCTTAAATTAACTGTCTATAAATGTGAGGGTTTATTTCTGGGCTCTGAAATCTGTCCTGTTAGACTGTCAGCTGATCTAGTCTTTTATAAGTTTTCATTTTATTATCACACTGACAGATATAGACAACAATGATCAAAACCTAGTAATACCACATGTTTTTCACTCATGCTAAACAGAATGTTCGTTAAAGGCAGAGATGTCTCTTTTGTTTATCATAAGATATAATACGTGAGCTATAGCATCCTCAATATCTGCTTATTATATGTCTTTATATTTGTCTGATTTAAATTTCTATTCTACTAATAATTTTACTCCTATCTCCACAATTGAGTCTATGTTTTCTTTGTCTGCATAAAGAATTAAATAGCTCTGTTATGTCCATTTTTTTCCTTTGCCTTATTATTAGATAGGATAGAGCGAAATTGAGAGGGGAAGAGGGAATAGAGAGACACCAAAGTACCAGCAGATCTGCTTCACCACTCGTGAGGCTTGCACCCAGCAGGTGGGGGATGGGGGTTTGAACCCAGGCCTTTGTGAACTCAACCTAGTATGCCACTGCCCAGCCCCTTAAATACAAAATTTTAATCCTTATGCCATTTACACATGTTTTTTTCTTTTATTTTAATAATTAAAATTGTATATCCCTATTTTATGGCTTACTTTACTTTATGACATTGAATTGTAGAAGTCAGAATATAATGTACAGCAATTATTATCCAGTATTAGCATCCTGTGGGAGCTTGCTAGACACTGCACACTCTACCCTCATCCTACATTTTAATCAAACTCTGATTAAGACCACAGGAACTGTATTTGAAAAGCTTCATGTAGTAGAGGAATTTTTAAACTTACAAGTACAAAATTAACCATAATGAGATGTAACTGGAAGTTGCATGTAGTTATTGTTAATCACTGTCTTCTCTTTTCTTGAGCTCTTTTTTCTAGCTTATTGATTGACAATATATGTCCTCTAGAAAATTGTTTAGAAAACTTACATGGTGACTAAGTCATGTATTTTTTTTTAATTCCTGCATGTCCAATTATAACTGTTCTTTGCATTAATATGAATGATTATTTGTTTATATATTAAAACAGAAAAGGCAAAATCAGCAAAAAAATTAAGAGACTGGGACAAAAGCTACAAATAATTATCTGGAAGGAGAGTCACAAAAGAATCTTGAGGAGAAGGAAAGAAAAAAAAATAACAAAACTAGAGGCACTATGCTCCCAGATCACAAACTTTATTATAGGGCCACTGTAATCAAAACTGCCTGGTACTGGAAGAAAAATAGACACACTGACGAGTGGAAAAGAACTGAGAGCCTAGAAGTAAAAACACCCTTCATATGGACATAATTTTTTACAATGGGGCCCAAACTATCAAATGAAGTAAAAAAGTTTCATCAGCAAGTGGTGTTGGGAAACTTGGGTTGAAACATGCAGAAGAATGAAACTAAAACATTACATTTCACCACACAGAAAAGTAAACTCCAAATGGATAAAGGATTTGGATGTCAGATCAGAAACTGTCAAATACTTGGAGGAAAATATTGGCAGAACTCTTTTCCATCTAAATTTTATGATACAAGTCCAATTGCAATGAGTACTAAAACAAAAATAAACCAATGGGAATACACCAAATTGAAAAAGTGCAGCAAAAGAAACTACCACCCAAAC
Organism: Erinaceus europaeus; assembly: GCF_950295315.1. Taxonomy (NCBI): domain Eukaryota; kingdom Metazoa; phylum Chordata; class Mammalia; order Eulipotyphla; family Erinaceidae; genus Erinaceus; species Erinaceus europaeus. The sequence goes on from NC_080163.1 coordinate 95,996,253, forward strand.
AGAGACTGTACAGACTGGGAGAAGATCTTCACATGCCATACATCAGACAAGAGACTAATAACCAAAATATAGAAAGAGCTCACCAAACTCAGCAACAAGAAAACAAGTGACCCCATCTAAAGATGGGGAGAAGATATGAAGAGAATATTCACCACAAAAGAGATCCAAAAGGCCAAAAGACATATGAAAATGCAAATGAAGACAGCAATGTCACACATCAAAAATGATATCAACAAATTCTGAAAGAGTTTGGGAGCAAAGAAACCCCCCTGCACTGCTTGTGGGAATGTAAACTTGTCCAACCCCTGTGTAGAGCAGTCTGGAGAACTCTCGGAAGGCTAGAAACAGACCTACCCTATGACCCTGGGGATATATCCAAAGGTGCCAAACACACCCATCCAAAATGATCTGTGTATATATGTTCAAAGCAAAGCAATTTTAATAGCTAAAACCTGGAAACAACCTAGGTGTCCAACAACTTATGAGTGGCTGAGAAAGTTGTGGTGTATATACAAATGGAAGTCTACTCAGCTATTAAGAATGATGCATTCAATTTCTTCACTTCATTGTGGTTAGAGGTTGAAGGAATCATGTTAAGGAGATAATCCAGAAAGAGAGAGATGAATATGGGATGGTTTCATTCATGGACAGAAGTTGAGAAACAGAACAGAAAAGAGAAATGAAAGGCAGAATTTAGACTGGCTCTGGCTAATTGCACCAAAGTAAAGGGTTTTGAGGGTAGAAGGGGTTGTTGGGTCCTGGTAAATGATGTAGGAGGAGGACCTAGGTTGGGGGTATTTTTCAGAAAACTAGGAAATTTTATATATGTACCAGCAACTGTGTTTACTGTAAACTATAGAAAACACATGTACCAACCATTGTAATTACTGTAAAAGATGTTTCCCCCCACAAAAAAAATAGTCAACTATCATTCCCCCACCCCAAAAATGATACACATAGACTTCATTGCCTTCTAGAATTTAGTTTTAAGGATAAGAAATCTGATACTAGGTTGATTCTATTTTATGTAAATGACTGATCTAATTTCTGTTTTGACCCTCCTTATTTTAAAGCATTTGGAATTTCAAATTTTATTTTAAAGCTCCACCAGTGTACTAAGTACAGGTGCATATTTTATTTAATATTTTTAACCAGGATTGGAAGAACACTTACTGAGACTCTTTTTATAATTTCTGAAAATTTCTTCTGATTTTTTTTCCTCTAGTTTCCTTTTTCTGATTTTTTTTTTAAAAAATCATCTTTATTTATTGGATAGAGACAGTCAGAAATCAAGTGGAAGGAGACTATATAGAAAGGGAGAAAAACACAGAGACACCTGCAGACCTGCTTCACCACTCGCAAAGCTTTTCCCCTGCAAGTGGGCCTGGGAGCTTGAACCTGGGTCCCTGTGGATTGTAACATGTGTGCTCAACCAGGTGTGTCACCACCCAGCCTCTATTTTCCTCTTTCTATATAAAATGACAGTGCTATATAGATTTTTTTTTTCCTATGCTTAACTCGGTTCCTTAGAGTTGTATAAATCTTTGCATGCTGCTTCAATAGATTTTCAGTTCAACTAAATTAAAAATTGAAAACAACATGATTCAGGCTTGGTGGGAATTGCCCTAAAAAAAATGAGAAACATAATTATTCAATCCCTCAATGTATTTACTAATTTCTTTGTGGCATTTTTTATTTTTTATAAAATATTTCTACACTTTAATTCTCTCATAGGGGCTTATAAATAAGAACCTCTTAACTATCAAGGTGAATACTGATTGTCATTTTTATATTCTGCTTTGTTCACTTATTAATTCTCTTCCAGTACAGAACTTGTTCTCTGATTTTGTATTTTTCTCCAAACTTGCACGTTTTAGTTATTGTCTGCTTATTCTTCTAGATGAGTAATATTTCTAAGTGTGTTGCTTGGACTATTACTAGTAGTATCATTGGTGAGTGTACTAGTAAAGCTGGACTTTCCACTCTAACCATACATCCACTATCAGAATCTCTGGTGTGGGGCCAAGGAAACTGTTTTGATAACCCTCCAGGTGCCAAAGGAGGTTATTTGGTTTATTTTTTATTTTTTTATTTTTATTTTTTTTGTTGTTTAATTTTTTTTAAATATTTATTTTATTTATTTATTCCCTTTTGTTGCCCTTGTTGTTTTATTGTTGTAGTTATTATTGTTGTTGTCGTTGTTGGATAGGACAGAGAGAAATGGAGAGAGGGAGGGGAAGACAGAGAGGAGGAGAGAAAGATAGACACCTGCAGACCTGCTTCACCGACTGTGAAGTAACTCCCCTGCAGGTGGGGAGCCGGGGTTCGAACCGGGATCCTTATGCCGGTCCTTGTGCTTTGCGCCACCTGCGCTTAGCCCGCTGCACTACAGCCCGACTCCCTAGTTTTTATTTTTATAAATACCAGTTTTCTTGGATTTTGACAGGTAGTCACAGTTCACATGCTCCTCAAAGTATGTGAATCTATTTTTTTTTTTATTTAAGAAAGCAGACATTAAGAAAACCATAGGGTAGGAGGGGTACAACTCCACACAATTCCCACCACCCAATCTCCATATCCTACCCCCTCCCCTGATAGCTTTCCCATTCTCTATCCCTCTGGGAGCATGGACCCAGAGTCATTGTGGGATGCATAAAGTGGAAAGTCTGGCTTCTGTAATTGCTTCCCTGCTGAACATGGGCGTTGACTGGTCGGTCCATACTCCCAGTCTGCCTCTCTCTTTCCCTAGTAGGGTGGGTCTCTGGGGAAGCTGAGCTCCAGGACACATTGGTGGGGTCTTCAGTCCAGGGAAGCCTGGCCAGCATCCTGATGGCATCTGGAACCTGGTGACTGAAAAGAGAGTTAACATACAAAGCCAAACAAATTGTAGAGCAATCATGGACCCAAAGGTTGGAATAGTGGAGAGGAAGTGTTGGGGGTTCCTCACTGCAAACTCTAGTGTACTTCTGCTTTCAGGTATATATTTTGGACTAGTTTGTGGATACATGTGAACATATGCTCTATCTCACAGAACCTGGTCTATATTTAGGTTTTGGGATTTTGTTAGGAAGTGAACCACCTGGGATGGAATTAGAGAATACTATGAAAGGAAAGGTCTCACCCGAGTTAATGAAGCTGAAGGGTTGTCGTTCCACACGTGAAGTCTCTGGACTCAGTCTAAGGTGAAGTATGCTGAGGTGGCAATCGTTGCGTTGGTTAGGTTGCGATTGGCAGATGCAATATTATTTGATATGAATTGGGAGAGGCATGCGGGAAAGTGGGCCCTATCCTAAGGTTCTAGGACTGGGGGAAATATAGGCTCTATAGCAGAAATGTGAGGTTCCTGCTGTCTTAGGGTTCAAAAAGACAATGGATAGTTATTGTTACTGTCACATTATTTGGTAATTGGTTAACTTTTAAAGGTCCCTTTGTTAGGGTTTGCTGTATAATACCCAAAGTAAAAACCCTGTGGTGAGGGGGAAGGTAGACATGCGGCTTCCTGGGCCGGCGGGGCCAGTGGGTGGGGTGGGACACAGTCTTTTGGTGGTGGGAAGGGTGTTTATGTACAATCCTATTAAAGTGTAGTCATATAAATCACTAGTTAATTAATATGAGAGGGGGAAAAATTGATTGTATGTCTCGAAGTTTTAAAACACAGACTGAGTCTTTTTAATATATAGGCTGTGTCTTTGATATGTGGACTCTCTCAAAAGCCTAGACCAATAGATCAGAAGCAACCAGTGAATCTCTATTGTAAACCAACTAGTATTTGCAGATTTTGTGAACCCCAGAGGTATAATTAAGTCACTGTTGCCTTCCAATGAATCCCTCACTCTACTGTAGATGGCATCTTAGCCCTCCAAATAATCCATCAGAGGCAATCATTTTAAACACAGAAAAATAGGCAACTGGGACACTCTTTTTTTTTTTTTTTGTCTCTAGGTTTATTGCTGGAGTTCAGTGCCAGCACTATAAATCCACTGCTCCTGGAGGCTATTTTTTGTTGCCCTTCAGTTGCTCTTTTCTGATCTCCACCAGTATGTTCTCACCTTCTTCCATTAGTTCATGTGGAGTAGTGGAAGGAATCCTAGACTCTTACTTAATTGGAGTTATGACAACTGGTAGGGAAATAAAAAAGAATTGTAGGAAAAGGTGAGAATGCAGGGTAACACTGGTAAGGGGTGTTTTCATATCATTTGATGTTTATTTTTCTTCAGGAGTGCTGTCATAGTTCAAAGTTAACTTAGCCATAGTTCCATGAACAGGATAAGTGACAGCAACTAACATTCCACATTATTTCATAACATCAGAACCAGGGAAGACTGATATCAAGCATGTGTGCTTGGCTATATTCATTTTCTATTGCTTCTGAAACCATCACAAGTTTATCAGCTTACAGTGCCCATTTATCATCTCAAAATATAAGGGTCAGCAGTCCTAGCAAAGCAGGCTCTCTGCTCTGTGCTTCACAAAGAAGTGGGAGGTTGTGCTATTTTCTGGGACTTCAGGGATAAATCTGTTTCCAGATTCACCTGGGTTGTTGGCAGAGCTCAGTTCCATGTGGTTGTAGGTCTGAAGCCCTTATCCTTGTTGACACTGAGTTGAAAGTCATTCTGAGTTTTTAGAGGAGACGCACATTCCTTGGCTGGGTTCATCTTCCTTTGCTTCCAAGCACAGTTGTTCAGCTTCTTTTTATGCTTTGAATAGCTCAGGCCCTTTTTGAACAGCACTTCTCTGTTGGATTCTTCTGCCTTAAAGAGGACCTGAAATTACATTGGCTCACCCAGATATTCTAGGTTCATCTCACCACTTCTAGGTTGACAGATTTGATAACACTAATTCCACCTGCTAAATCCTTCACAGCAGTGCCTGGATTAACATTTTTTGAATATTTATTTCATGAAAGAGTGATAGAGGTCAGAACACCACTCCATTATAAGCATTGCTAGGGATAGAATCCAGAACCTCACATATGCAAGTTCTTCCCTCTTCCATCGAAGTCACCTCCCCAGTTTAAAGGTGGATTAGTATTTTATTGAATAACCAGAGGTAGACATCTTTGAGGGGAAGCTTTAGAATTCTGCCTCTTGCAGGTGATCTATGTAAACAATTTACAGCAAGTATTTAAAAATCCTTATTTTAATACTAATTTGACCCTGGCTCTTTTTCTGCTTATCACCTGAAAGAATTTGTAACTCCTTCAGGAAGCACTTTTTCTTACTCTTTTTTTTTTTTCTTTTAGGAAGCCCTTTCTCTTGCTTAGTGCTAAAGTATGTGGTGATAACCACTCAGTAGCATTACCGCAGTAAAATCATAATTCTTATTTGAAACATAAATGGCTCAAAAAATGGCTCACACACTGTTAGTGATAGCCTTCCTATTTGCCTAAAATTTTATTATAGACTAATTTTCTAATGTGTCATTGATCAATAAAATGAGATTTGGAGAGTTAAGTAAAGTATATGAGTTCCATTCACTCTGGGGAGGGGGTGTTAGGGTGGGAGTAGATAGCATAATGGTTATGCAAAGAGACTCTCATGCCCGAGGCTCCAAAGTCTCAGGTTCAATCCCCTGCACCACCATATGCCAGAGCTGAGCAATGCTCTAGTTAAAAATTTAAAAAATGGTGTTTCTCTTCAGTACTAATTCATTGATAATATTTCAGTACTCGTAGTCTTCAGTAAGAATCTGAATGAGATGAACAGACTCTGTTTTTTTAATGAATTCAAAATGGTAGTTCACAGGAGCTAAATTAAAAAAAAATGGTAAAGGTTATGTAAATGTTAAATGTTTAGCTAACCCTCTAGTGAGAAAGATTCACAACACTGAAGTCTCACACAGGTTTTGAGAACACTAAAGATAGGAGCCAATAATTTGAGAGTGTCATCACGGAGAGTCCTAGAAAAAGAAAGATCAATCTGCCAACATGGATTTAGACCATGAAGAGGCTTAATTTCAGAGCTGAGAGCAAAATCACAGTCCTTTCATAATTATTATAAGGAGACCTTGGATACACTCACTCTCTGGCAGAGCTCTGGTCTTTAATGAAAAGAGGGCATTTCTCTCCTGCTTGGCTTATTTTGCTCCTAATAATCAGCACCACTTCAAATTAGCTTTGCAATCTATTGGTCTCTCTCAATCACAAAAGCCTCTTTCTTTTTCTCTTTTAACATTAGCATAACTCTTCATCTAAGGAAAAAAGCTCCCACTCAAAGGCTATATTCTTCCTCACATATGGTCCCACTTCAAGGAGTTCATCATATGAGCCAAAGGGAAGTAAAAGTAAGATGTGGGAAGGGTAATAGCTGTGTTTTCAACATGAGAGGTTCTGAACAGCATTGATTAAGTTCAGAGCAGCTGAGGTTAAATTTTAGGCAACAAAAGATTACTGAATTTGAGTTCTAATAAACCCAGAAAGTGGTGGCATTAAATGCAAAAATATCTTGTGGGGATTTGTTTTATGGTATAATTTTACTTCTATGATATAGAAGATGTACATTAATACATTTTGCAAAGGAGGAGGAGATAGCATAACGGTTTTACAAAAATTCTTTTTTTTAAATAGTGATTTTTAAATATTTTTTAATATTTATTTATTTATTCCCTTTTGTTGTCTTTGTTGTTGTAGTTATTGTTGTTGATGTTATTGGATAGGACAGAGAGAAATGGAGAGAGGAAGGGAAGACAGAGACGGGGAGAGAAAGATAGACACCTGCAGACCTGCTTCACCGCCTGTGAAGGGACGTCCCTGCAGGTGGGGAGCCCAGGGCTCGAACCAGGATCCTTATACTGGTCCTTGGTCCTTGCACTTTGCGCCACTTGCACTTAACCCAGTGTGCTACCGCCCAACTCCTACTTTCTTTTTTTGTAAATACTTATTTTCCCTTTTTTAGCCCTTGTTTTTATTTTTTATTTAAGAAAGGATTAATTAACAAAACCATAGGGTAGGAGGGGTACAACTCCACACAATTCCCACCACCCAATCTCCATATCCCACCCCCTCCCCTGATAGCTTTCCCATTCTCCATCCCTCTGGGAGCATGGACCCAGGGTCATTGTGGGTTGCAGAAGGTAGAAGGTCTGGCTTCTGTAATTGCTTCCCCGCTGAACCTGGGCATTGACTGGTCGGTCCATACTCCCAGTCTGCCTCTCTCTTTCCCTAGTAGGGTGTGTCTCTGGGGAAACTGAGCTCCAGGACACATTGGTGAGGTCTTCAATCCAGGGAAGCCTGGCCAGCATCCTGCTGGCATCTGGAACCTGGTGACTGAAAAGAGAGTTAACACACGAAGCCAAACAAATTGTTGAGCAATCATGGACCCAAAGCTCTGAATAGTGGAGAGGAAGTGTTACGGAGGTACTCACTGCAATTACCAAATAATGTGATGATAACATTAACTATCGATTTTCTTTTTGAACCCTAGGACAGCAGGAATCTCACATCTCCACTATAGAGCCCCTACTTCCCCCAGTCCTGGAACCCTTGGATAGGGCCCACTTTCCCGTATGCCTCTCCCAATCCATATCAAATAATATTGCATCCGCCGATCACAACCTAACCAACGCAACGATTGCCACCTCAATATGCTTCACTTCAGACTGTGTCCAGAGACTTCACATATGGAATGACAACCCTTCAGCTTCATTACTCAGGTGAGACCTTTCCTTTCATAGTATACTCTAATTCCATCTCATGTGGTTCACTTTCTAACAAAGTCTCAAAACCTAGATATACACCAGTTTCTGTGAGAGAGAGCATATCTTCACAGTTATCTATAAACTACTGCAAAATATACACCTTGCTTTTTATAGTTGTTGTAGTTAATATTGTTGTTATTGATGTCGTTTTTGTTGGATAGGACAGAGAGAAATGGAGAGAGGAGGGGAAGACAGAGAGGGGAGAGAAAGATAGACACCTGCAGACCTACTTCACTGCCTGTGAAGCAACTCCCCTGCTAGTGGGGAGCCAGGAGAGCTCAAACCTGGATGGTTAAACCAATCCTTGTGCTTCACCTGCGCTTAACTCGCTGAGCTACTGCCAGACCCCAGTAGTTGTTCTTCTATAGTAACTGACACTCAGATTATAAGATTCCATGTTGTATTTTGAATAAAGTATCTGTTATGAGACAATCTTAACAAAAAAAATTAAGAGTATACTTTGCAAGTATAACTTCAGAATCTGTCATTTGCAGTGTTGGATTATCTGGTATTAATTTGACACCATTAGTACCCAGCTATGTATGTTCTACGTGATAGTTGTTTCATTATACAAAAGCAAATTATTGATTTCTGTCCTATCACTGTCAGCCACTCAAAATTTCATACGCATGAACAAAGTCAGTAAATTGTGCTTGTTTGAGTCTATAGTGAAATGGTTAGCAGAACTAAACAAGACTCGAAGTCAAAGAGGTTGTCAAAGAGGTTCTCTGATGCAAATTAAGTTTGTTTCAGTCACACATACCCCAACCCCCAAGGTCCTGAATCTAAAGCAAAAAAAATATTTTCATTTTAATTTAGTTATAATTGTACATTGAGTTTGAAGCCACACAGACAGATCTCGTTCACTCATGAACCTAGGATTGTTGATTGTTGTCTGTGTTATCTGGGAGATGAAGGAAAGTTCTCAGCAGCTCAGTTTTATAACAGTTGTCAATAAAATGTATTCTGTTATTTAGGATTGCCATAGGAATTGAAAGTAATATCTCTACACTGTCTGACATAGCAGAAAATAAGAACTAAAATTAAATGGTAGTTTTGATTTATAATCTTATTATTTCATTCATGTTAATTATGTATTCAAAATATCCAGATGAGAGTAGAAGGTGTTAATAATTATTTTTCTCTATCTGATGACAAAAAATATTTTTAAATATTTTTCTTTTTAAGTTATTTTTATTTATTAGATAGAGAAAGCCAGAAAATGGAGAGGGAAGGGAGTGATAGAGAGACACCTGCAACACTGCTTCATCACTCTCAGAGCTTTCCCCCTGCAGGTGGGGAGTGAGGGCTCAACCCAGTCCTTGCACATGTACATTCAACCAGATATGCCACCACCCGACCTCCAAAAAGAAATTATTATTTTAAAAGATCATTATGAATATTAGTGCTAATGACTAGGTGTAATTTTAGACACCAGAATCATACTTCTCAATTGTAACTCAATTTATAGCAAGCCCAAAAAATGTCCATCTATTGTCTGTCATGTAAGAATAACCCACATACTCTTTTCTTTTAATGTTGTGCTTGCTCCATTTAACTAACTTTGGTGGAGGGTATGGTAACTGGCAAAGACTATGTATGGTTCTGAAACTATACTCAGTGAGATCTAATAATTTTGTAACTCTCTGTTACTCATTAACCTAAAGGGATAAAAAAATAAATAAAACCAAAGAATTTCCCAAGATATTGCAACTCAAACTACATTCCTATATAAATAACCTCTATGTAAATTAACAAAAGGATCATTGGGGAAGTGTACCACACAGCCTAGGAGGATATTAATTAAAAGCATAACCAGCTATCATAGTTAAACCTCCCAGTGCAATTTTCATTTGTTTTTGCAACTTAAGCATATTTTTTTTATAGCCAAGTTATGTAATGTTGGAACTTAAAGAAATGGAATATATAATGTAATTCAAATGTTATCATTTTGTAGACTAAAAAAAAAGAATCAAAATTGAAGTCCAAAGAGGTTAAATGGCCCAATGTCACAGAGCTGGTAAATGGCCTGTGCTTTCCAATTGCTATTTTTTTCAGTCCCATAAATATTTACTGAGTTGTGAGTCTTCATTACGTCCAAGATTCTGTGCCTGGTACTAGGTAGAGACAACTATGAGTAAGAAATCAACGTGCCCTGAAGGTGCCTTCTCCAATTGTAGTTCCTCAATATTTAGTGCTGCATATCATCTCTGAACCCTGGAGGCACATGCATCCAGAAAGTACAAAGAGCAGCCTTAAATTGGATTCCTTCAAGGCAGTTACACTTTAAAATCTTAAGTGAGATACTCAACTAAGAGCGAGAAAAATGAAACAATTTTAGATGCTGCCTGGAGTAATGTTTTTAAGTATGAAAGTATATGGTCATTTGTGACCCAGAAAAAAAAAGTTTAATTTGCTTAGCACAGGAAACTCATTTTTAAGTTGAAATTATGTCATGGTCTGATGCTTTTAAATTAAACTTTTACTACTTATCCATGTAAAGTATTTGATTTTTGAAAAGGCTTTATAATCCAGTAATTAACAAAAGAATACAAGGATATGTATAAAATGTGCAGAGAGACTAAGAAGGAAGTGGACAACTTTAATTTCTTTCCAATTAAATATTTTTCCAGTCTTGTTTCAAATTATATACTTCTCTTTTTCAGAGGGGAAAAGTAGTTTCTCATTCCCAAACCACCAGGGAAAAAATAAACTGGAAAACAAACTGACACAAAATGGTTGCAAAATAAATATAAATATTTTTTGCTCTAAAAATGTGAAGCTAAATGTCTCTCACTGTATGTTTTCCTACAGTCGAACAGGTGTATAGCTGGAGCTTCTGTAACCATCTCCCAAGTAACTGAATCCTACTCTATTTTGTTATCTGGCAAACTGAGGAAGAAATTTCTTACTTGGCTCTGCTTTATTATATAAAACAAAAAGCAGGCCTTTAAAAACTATGGGTAGGGCGTCGGGCGGTAGCACAGAGGGGTTAAGCACATGTGGCTCAAAGCACAAGGACCAGTGTAAGGATCCTGGATGGAGCCCCGGCTCCCTACCTACAGGGGAGTCACTTCACAGGTGGTGAAGCAGGTCTGTAGGTGTCTATCTTTCTCTCCCTCTCTCTGTCTTGCCGTCCTCTCTCCATTTATTTCTGTCCTATCCAACAAGGAACAACATCAGCAACAATAATAATAACCACAACAAGGCTACAACAACAAGAGCAACAAAAGAGGGGAAGGAATGGCCTCCAGAAACAGTAGATTCATGCTGCAGGCACTGAGCCCCAGCAATAACCCTGGAGGCAAATAAATAAACAAATAAATAAATAAAAATAAAAATATGGGTAATCCATATAGTATCCTAACAGGTACCATTCTCCAAATGACTCATAAAATTGATGGCCATCCCTCAGAGTGAAACAGACAGGATGAGGTGGCTGCCTACTTCACTTCACACATCCACACACATCTCTCTCTTTTTTTTTTTTATAATTTTGGTTACTTTCTTATTTCTCCTGAGAGATTTTTATCTGAGGAACTGCTTAAAATTTAGTTATAGAGATCTGTTCACATTAAAAATAAGCTCTCAAATGTGACCCTTCCTTTCCAAGGTAAAAATAGAAAGTAACACAGGGGTCATCTAACGTTTCTGAGAGTTTAAGGAGACATGACTTAAAAGAAATACTACTGGGAGCTAGGGAGACAGCTTAATGGTTATGCAAAAAGCCTTCCATGCCCAGCAATACCATAGACTGGAGCTGAGCAGTGCTATAGGAAGAAAAAAAATGTATACTATTGATTGTGACAAATACAAGACTTTTAATTTTTTTTTAATTTTTTATTTAAGAAAGGATTAATTAACAAAAACATAAGGTAGGAGGGGTACAACTCCACACAATTCCCACCACCCAATCTCCATAACCCACCCCCTCCCATGGTAGCTTTCCCATTCTCTAGCCCTCTGGGAGCATGGACCCAGGGTCGTTGAGGGTTGCAGAAGGTAGAAGGTCTGGCTTCTGTAATTGCTTCCCCACTGAACATGGGCGTTGACTGGTCGGTCCATACTCCCAGTCTGCCTCTCTCTTTCCCTAGTAAGGTGTGTCTCTGGGGAAGCTGAGCTCCAGGACACATTGGTGGGGTCTTCAATCCAGGGAAGCCTAGCCAGCATCCTGGTGGCATCTGGAACCTGGTGATTGAAAAGAGAGTTAACATATGAAGCCAAACAATTTGTTGAGCAATCATGGATCCCAAGCTTGGAATAGTGGAGAGGAAGTGTTAGGGAGGTACTCACTGCAAACTCTAGTGTACTTCTGCTTTCAGGTATATGTTTTGCAGTAGTTTATGGATACGTGTGCACATAAGCTTTCTCTCACAGAAACTGGTGTATATGTAGATTATGGGACTTTGTTAGAAAGTGAACCACCTGAGATGAAATTAGAGTGTACTATAAAAGGAAAGGTCTCACCCGAGTAATGAAGTTGAAGGGTTATCATTCCACATGTGAAGTCTCTGGATACAGTCTGAGGTGAAGCATGTTGAGGTGGCAATCGTTGCTTTGGTTAGGTTGTGATCGGCGGATGCAATATTATTTGGTTTGGATTGGGAGATGCATACGGGAAAGTGGGCCCTATCCAAGGGTTCCAGGACTGGGAGAAGTAGGGGCTCTATAGTGAAGATGTGAGGTTCCTGCTGTCTTAGGGTTCAAAAAGACAATCCATAGTTAATATTATCATCACATTATTTGTTAATTGGGTTAACTTTGAAAAGTCCCTTTGTTATGGTTTGCTGTACAGTACCCAGTATCTTGTATATAGCTGTGCTATTAGATGCTTCTAATCTACTTGGTCTAGGCTTTTGAGAGAGTCCGCATATCAAATACACAGCCTATATATTAAAAAGATTCAGTTTGTCTTTTGAGAAACTTTGAGACATACAATTGACTTTCCCCCTCTCATATTAATTAACTACTGATTTATATGTCTACATTTTGCTAGGAGTGTACATAAACACCATTCCCACCACCAAAGGACTGTGACCCATCCCTCCCACCCACTCCCACCCCCCACTGGCCCAGGAAGCTGCATGTCTACCCCTCACCACTGGGTTTTTACTTTGGTGCCCTACTTACAATTTGGTCAGGTCCTGCTTTTAGTTTCCCTTTCAGATCTTCTTAGTCAGCTTCTGTTGATGAGTGGGATCATCCCATACTCATCTTTATCTTTCTGACTTAGTTCACTTAACATAATTCCTTCTAGTTCTGTCCAAGATGGGTCAGAGAAGGTGGGTTCATTGTTCTTGATAGCTGTATAGTATTCCATTGTGTATATATACCACAGCTTTCTCAGCCACTCATCTGTTGTTGGGTTAATTTTTTATGAGTTCTATTTTTTTTATTGGTTTAGTAAAGATTAACAAGATTGTAGGATAAGAGGGGTACAAGTCTATACAATTCCCACCACCAGAGTTCTGTATCCCACGCCTTCCATTGGAAGCTTCCCTCTTTTTTATCCCTCTGGGTGTATAGACCCAGGATCATTATGGGGTGCAGACAGTGGAAGGTCTGGCTTCTGTAATTGTTTCTCTGCTGGACATGGGTATTGACAGGTCGATCCACACTCCTAGACTGTTTCTGTATTTCCCTAGTGGGGCAGGGCTCTGGAGAGTTGGGGTTCTAGGACACATTGGTGAGGTCATCTGCCCAGGGAAGTCAGGTTGTTGTCATGGTAGCATCTGCAACTTGGAGACTGAAAAGCATTGAGATAAAAAGCAGAACAAATTGTTTAATAATCAGGAACCTAAAGGTAAGAATATAGCAGATGAGATTTGGGGTCTCCATTTTGGAAAAAGCTAGTAAGTCTATATTAGATATATTCTAAGGGGCCCCCCCATAACTTTTCCAATTTTCCCTGAGCCCAACAATTAACATGCAATTGAGCTAAAAGGTATTGTCTAGGGAGATAGTTTCACAGTTGGAAATAGTACTAGAAAGCTAGATCATGGCAGAGAGTAGCTCCTAGATATGGGAAAAGTATATAAATAACATTAACTGTAGATCCCATCAATCTGACATAGGGCCCAAGTCTATTAATGTTCACTGCAGGAGCTGTGTAACCTCTGCATCCCTGTAGGTCTGAACTCGCCTTCCGTGGTCACAGCTAGGAACATTTATTTCAGGACCTATCTTCCTCAAGTGGCAGAATATATTGACTGATCCTCCCTTCCAAGAGTGGGGTAGTTCCTACCATTGTTATTTCAGATTGAGGGCAAAGTCCTGTAGAGGCCCACAAGAGAGTTTATTGATGCTGATCCTGAAGGAGATGACCAGTGATGGTGGAGAGAGGGATCTGTTAGAGGCTTTTAATTTTTATAGCTAGTCTTGATTTTGTTCTACTTCAAAGTTTAATTCAAAATCGAAAATGCTAAATATAAATTATGCAAACTTTGCTTAGGCTCACAGGATCAATGTGCTATTATCCTGGAGTTAATCGCTTGCTCTGGGTGGTTAAGTGTACTGTTTCTGAAATACCCATTGTTTCTCAGAGTTAACTAATGTAAAGGAGTCATCAAGTTTACTGCTCTAAGAAGCTGATCTAAGCAGAAAGGCAAAATTCTCTAATGTTTGTTGATTAGTTTAATGTATGCTACTTACTAGATTCATGTTAAGCAATGTTGTGGACAAATTTATAACATTTCAACAGTTGGGAACTTGTGATTATGTTGATCTCTAATGAACTTCATCACTACTTGATTTTTAATAATGCTTATTACTTTGTCTGGCCACTTTATTTGAAGATATCTCCACCCTAGGGAAGATAGAGGGAAAAAGAAAAGGTCTTTAGCGTTCATATGAACAGCTTTTCATGATAATGAAAATACTGAGCTTGATGTGGGGTAGATCATGCTCCTGCCCTTAAGGAGCTTAGTTTCTGTAACAGTTGAGTCGTCCATGTAGGTAGTTGGGACAGGAAGAATAGAACTAAGGATGAAATAGAGGTGAATTGAATGATTCTCATTAGCAGTACATGGGGAATTTTCTCAAAAAGAAGGACATTTCTAGAGTTTTGAAAGTTTAAAAAGATTTCTACAGCAAATGGTGAAAATTCTGATTGAAGAAACAGGTAGAACAAATATATCAGAAAGGGAAATTTCAAAGAGCATTTGGGGGAATGTTATAAAATGGTATATGAATACAAAGGACAGTGCTGTATCTTCATTCTTACCTAGCATTCACTATGTATATATTAGTTTCCACCAGGTTATCACTGGGCCTCAGTGCTGGAGATGAATCCACAGTTCCCAGTGGCTACTTGTCTTTCCCTTCCCTTCCCTTCTCTTCCCTTCCCTTCCCTTCCCTTCCCTTCCCTTCCCTTCCCTTCCCTTCCCTTCCCTTCCTTCCCCTTCCCTTCCTCCCCCTTCCCTTCCTCCCCCTTCCCTTCACTTCCCTTCCTTCCCCTTCCCTTCCCTTCCTTCCCCTTCCCTTCCCTTCCCTTCCCTCCCTTCCCTTTCCCTTCCTTCCCCTTCCCTTCCCTTCCTTCCCCTTTCCTTCCATTCCTTCCCCTTCCCTTCCCTTCCTTCCCCTTCCCTTCCCTTCCTTGCCCTTTTCTTCCCTTCCTTCCCCTTCCCTTCCCTTCCCTTCCCTTCCCTTCCCTTCCCTTCCCTTCCCTTCCCTTCCTTCCTCTTCCCTTCCCTTCCTTCCTCTTCCCTTCCCTTCCCTTCCCTTCCTTTCCCTTCCTTCCCCTTCCCTTCACTTCCCTTCCCTTCCCTTCCCTTCCCTTCCTTTCCCTTCCTTCCCCTTCCCTTCACTTCCCTTCCCTTGATTCCCCTTCCCTTCCCTTCCTCCCCTTCCCTTCCCTTCCTCCCCCTTCCCTTCACTTCCTTTCCTTCCCCTTCACTTCCCTTCCTTCCCCTTCCCTTCCCTTCCTTCCCCTTCCCTTCCTTTCCCTTTCTCCCCCTTCCCTTCACTTCCCTTCCTTCCCCTTCCCTTCCCTTCCCTTCCCTTCCTTCCCCTTCCCTTCACTTCCCTTCCTTCCCCTTCCCTTCCTTCCCCTTCCCTTCCCTTCCTTCCCCTTTCCTTCCCTTCCTTCCCCTTCCCTTCCCTTCCCTTCCCTTCCCTTCCCTTCCCTTCCCTTCCCTTCCCTTCCCTTCCCTTCCCTTCCCTTCCCTTCCCTTCCCTTCCTTCCCCTTTCTCCTTTCCTTTCCTTTCCTTTCCTTTCCTTTCCTTTCCTTTCCTTTCCTTTCCTTTCCTTTCCTTTCCTTTCCTTTCTTCTCTTCTCCTCTCCTATCGTTTCCTTTTCTTTCTTCTCCTTTTCTTTCCTCTCTCCTTCTTTTCTCTTCCTTTCTATTTTACTTTATAGGACACAGAGCAATTGAGAGGGGACAAGTTGAAAGAAATGAATCTCTGTTTAGTGTCTTATGGGAATATATTCTATAAATGATTTAATAATACAAAACATGGGTCAGAAAATGTTTTCAGTAAAAAAAAAAAAAAGCAGTAATTTTATAGGCTTTGTAAATTAAACATGCTGTGTTGTAACTCCTAAGCTATGTCATTTTAACATGAACATAGCCATGACTGTTGTTAATTTATACTTGAATTATGGACCACAAAATATAACATATTTTCACATGCCATGAAATTTTGTTCATTTTTCTTCTACCAGACACTTAAGAAGTAAAAACCACTGTGAACTTATAGTTTATATAAACATAATTTGGCTTACAAACTAGAGGTTGTAAATTCCTGGACTGAGATATTAACATGGTGCTTCTAAGAAGCCATATTTATTTCTAGGTACTGTTACTATGAGAAGCCATTTTTACTGTCATTAGACACTGAGTTAGTTGGTGGCTACTAATTATTCCACTTCTATTACTTAATCTGCTATTGCCTTCATCTTTATTATCTACTATGAGCAGTTAATATAAGCTGCTTTTTACTTGATAACAATTGTATGTGCTATAGATAACAGTACCACTATCAAATAGTTAATAATATAATCTTATATACCTGAAATTTGCTGAGAGTAGCTTTCCAGTGTTCTAACCACACAAAGAGTAATTAACTATATGAGGTGATTAATAGGTTTATAGCTAGATTGTGATAATCATTTCACAAATGCAGACTTACATAATATCATCATGTTGTATACAATAAATATGTAAATTTTATTTCACAATTATATCTAAGTATTTGGGGGTAGGGGTAGAACACCAATAAAGAGAGTTAAGGAGTTTTTGCAAGACCCCACAAATTTTTGTTTTTGCCTCCAGGTTTAACACAGAGGTTCGGTACCTGCACTACAAATCCACTGCTCCTGGAGGCCATTTTTTCCTTTTGTTGCCCTTGTTGTTTATCATTATTGCTGTTATTATTATTGTTGTTGTTATTGCTGTCATCATTGTTGGATAGGACAGAGAGAACTCTAGAGAGGAGGGGAAGACAGAGAGGGGGAGAGAAAGATAGACAACTGCAGAACTGCTTCACCCCTTGTGAAACAAACCCCCTGCATGAGGGAAGCAGGAGGCTCAAGCCTGTATCCTTGCATGGATCCTTGCATTTTGCATCATGTGTGCTTAACCTGTTGTGCTACCAACCGGCCCCCGACCCCACAATTTTTAAATAAAATATAAAGAAATCAAATCTATTTTATCACACACTGGTTCTCTTGATACTATTTTACATGACTCATTAAATGACTTTAATATCTTTTCCAATAATTTTATTTTTTCTCTGTGTTTTTCCTTATAAAAACATATCTATTATTGCTTTTATCTAATTTTATTTTTTAATTAATTGATTAATTAATTTTTAAAAGGAGGCATTAACGAAACCATAGGATAGGAGGTGTACAACTCCATACAATTCCCACCACCAGATCTCTATATCCCATCCCATCCCCTGATAGCTTTCCCATTCTTTATCCCTCTGGGAGTATGGACCCAGGGTTGTTGTGGGTTGCAGAAGGTGGAAGGTCTGGCTTCTGTAATTGCTTCCCCACTGAATATGGGCATTGACTAGTTGATCCATACTCCTAGTCTGCCTCTCTCTTTCCTAGTAGGGTGGGTCTCTGGGGAAGTGGGGGTCCAGGACACATTGGTGGGGTCATCTGTCCAAGGAAGTCTGGTCGGCATCATGCTGGCCTCTGGAACCTGGTGGCTGAAAAGAGAGTTAACATACAAAACCATACTGTTGAGTAATTACTGACCTAAAGACTGGAATAGTGCAGATGAAGTGTTGGGGGGTACTCACTGCAGAGTATTGTGTACTTTTGCTTTCAGGTATATATTTTGCCCTAGTTTATAGATACGTGTGAACATATGCTCTATCTCAGGGGACCTGGTCTATATCTAGGTTTTGAGACTTTGTTAGGAAAGGAATTAGAGAATCCTATGAAAGGAAAGGTCTCACCCAAGTAATGAAGCTTTGAAAAGTCCCTTTGTTAGGATTTGCTGTATAATACCCAACATCTTGTATATAGCTGTGCCATCAGTTGCTTCTGTTCTCCCTGGTCTAGGCTTTTGAGAGAGTCAACATATCAAAGACTCAGCCTATGTATTAAAAAGACTCAGTCTGTGTTTTAAAAAGTTTGAGACATACAATCAATTTTCCCCTCTCATATTAATTAAATAGTAATTTATATGACTACCACTTAATAGGAGTGTACATAGACACCATTCCCACCACCAAAAGACTGTTTCCTCTTTCACCCACCCACCCCACCCCTGCCACCCCAGGAAGTTGAATGTCCACCCTCCCCCTCACCACAGGGTTTTTACTTTGGTGCCCTACTCTAGATTTAATCAGATCCTGCTTTTAGTTTCCCTTTCTTCTTTCTCAACTTCTATTGATGAGTGGGGTCATCCCATACTTATCTTTATATTTCTGACTTAGCTCACTTAACATAATTCCTTCTAGCTCTGTCCAAGATGGGTCAAAGAAGGTGAGTTCATTGTTCTTAATAGCTGCATAACATTCCGTTGTGTATATATACCACAGCTTTCTCAGCCACTCATCTGTTGTTGGGCACCTGGGTTGCTTCCAGATTTTAGCTATTAAGAATTGTGCTGCTATGAATATAGGTGCACACTTATCTTTTGTTGTTGTAGAGATTCTTAATAACTGTTTCAATTTCTTTGTGATTGGTGTATTTAGGTTTTTTAGTTCTTCTTGTTTCAGTTTTGGAAGGGCATATGTTTCTAGGAATTCTTCCATTTCTTCCAGATTTTCTAGCTTGGTGGTATAGCTCTTCATAGAAGTTTCACATGATTTTCTGGATTTCTGTGGTGTCAGTTGTGATATCTCCTCTGTCGTTTAAGATTCTATTAATTTGAGTGTTCTCCCTTTTTGTTAGTGAGTCTGGCTAGGGGTTTGTCAATCTTGTTAATTTTTCAAAGAACTACATTTGTCTTCATTGATCTTTTGTATGGTTCTCTTATTTTCGATGTTTTTTATTTCTGCTCTAATTTTAGTGATTTCTGTCCTTCTGGTTGCTTTAGGGTTCCTTTGTTCCTCTAAGTCCTTAAGGTGTTCAGTAAGGTAGTTTATTTGAGCTTTTTCTTGTTCTTTAATTTGTGATTGTATTGCTATGAGTTTCCCTCTCAGTACTGCTTTAGCTGTGTCCCAAATATTTTGATAATTTGTGTCTTCATTTTCATTTGTTTCCAGGAACATTTGAATTTCTTGCTTGAGTGTCTTTCTGACCCAGTGGTTCTTAAGCAGTATGTTGTTCAGTTTCCACATCCTGTGACTTTTAGTAATTTTCTGTTTGTTGTTGAATGTTAAATTTATTCCACTGTGGTTTGAGAATATACTTGGGATAATTTTAATTCTCTTGAATTTGTTGATGCTGTCTTTGTGGCCTAACATGTAGTCTATCACCGGGGATGTGTTGTGTGGATTTGAGAAAAATGTGTATTCCAGGTTTGTGGGGTGAAGGAGTCTGAAAATGTCTAGGAGGTCTAGTCTGTCCATCTCTTCATTTAATTCTCTTGTTTCTTTGATGGCTCTCTGCTTTGTTGATCTAAGTGTGAGAGTGGAGTGTTAAAGTCTATCACTATTATTGTATTACTGTTGTCTGTCTGAGAAGGTTTTGATCCCTCCATCGAGTTTGAATGAAAGTCTAGCGGATGTATTATCCTTGGTTGAAACCCTTTTTCACTCAGGGCTCTATAGATATCTTGCCATTTTCTTCTGACTTTTAGAGTTTGAGTGGAGAAGTCTGCTGATAGTCTTATGGGTTTTCACCTGTATGTGACTTTTTGTTTTTCTCTTGCAGCCTTTAGGATCCTTTCTTTATCCCTACTTCTTTTCATTGTGACTATGATGTGTCTTGGTGTCTTCAGGTCTGGGTTGTTTCTGTTTGGGACTCTCTGGGATTCTTGAATCTTAATGTCCTTTCTGTTTTTCAGGCCTTGGAAGTTTTCTTCTATAATCTCCTCTAGAATGTTTACTTCCTCTTCCTCTCTTTCTTCCTCTGGCATGCCAATTATACAAATGTTACTTCTTTTGAGATCATCCCATATGTCTCTGTTGTTGTTTTCAGTGTCTCTCAATCTCTTTTTGAGCTCTTTTACCTCTTTCTTAGTTTTCTGTAACTCATCCTCTGTCTGGCTAATTCTGTCTTCTGCTTCTATTAGTCTGCTTTTCCTTCCCTCAGCTTCTTTCTTCAGTTCAGCTATTTCAGCTTTCAGTTCTCTAATTACCTCGAAGTAGCTAGTATTTTCCTTGAGAGTCTCATCTATTGTTTCCCTAATTCTTCTAGCCTTCTCCTTCATAGTTGTCTTCATTTCTGTGATTATAACATTTACTATTGCTTGCATACTTCTCTTATCTATAGTTCCTTCTGACTGATTTCTTCTGGGCTCCAGTTTTCATTCATTGTAGTAGCAGTTTTATTTGCTCTTGGTTTAACCATTTTTTTTATTGATGTGTTTTTTTATTTTTATGTTCTGTTGTTCCTCAGTTGTTGTGTTTTGAATACAAGCCACGCTATACTAAATACCTTTATGACAAATGCAGTCACCAACCTCGGAAATTACAATAGTAACTGAAACAAGTTTTGAAGCAGTTTAACCAATACCAGTTAGCCAAACAATGCCTCCAGTCCAAGAAAAAATAGCAACCAAATCCAAATGAAAAAGAAAGAAAAGTGGAAAAAGGGGTAGCAAGAATAGACAATAATGAAAATATACTGTCCACTGTAAATTCTAGGGGTAGCAAGAGGATAAAGGGAAGTAGAGAAGAGACACACATAGAGTCTACTCTGAGTCAGATTTCTTCCCAAAATAATTCACAAATGAATATCAGTGAATTCAGAAAGCAGAAGGAGGAAGGAAGAAAAGAAGACAAGAATGAGAAAAAAAATAAGTAAAGAAAAAAAAAGAGCAGTGAAAGGAAAGAGTTTTTTGTTTTTTAATTAGCTAGGAGGAAGGAGAAGGGGAAGAGTGGATAGAGGAGTTAGGAAGAGTGAAATAAGTTTCTCTCACAATGGGTAGGACACCCATTCATCTAGCAATGGAAAATACACTAAAAGTTAATTTTGGTCACCCTGAAGGAGGGTAAAGGAACATGCATATATATAATAGTAATAATAAAATAAAACAGAGTAAAAAACGCTATCAGTCAGTCTGCAGCTTGGATGGCTCCTGATTGGCTCAGGCAACCTGAGCAAAGACAGCCAATTGTTAAAAAAAAAACAAAACAAAACAAAAAAATTATACCCCTGGTGAGCCAGGTATCTTGATAAAGAAAAAAGGTCAGCAGGAGCCTGCTGGTAGCAGCTCTCCAGCCCGCCCTCCCAGTCATCTGGTTATAAGGTGGGGGACAGGGGTACATTTCAGAAAAAAAATTTAAAAATTCCTTTATTTTTTTCTCTGTTTTCTAACCCAAATTGAGCTATTGTTACCTCCTTGGTGTCACACTTAGGACCCCTTATTCACCATCCTGCTGACAGCCAGGTATCCTACCCTTTCCAGCAGTTGTTGTCAGAGCTCACTCTAGCAGCTGCCTCCAAGTCACCATCTTGGCTCCCACTTTTATCTAATTTTCATTGCTCACAACATTCTTTTAAGCTGAATTCTTGTATTCTTATCTAACTATATTTTCCATTATAATTATGTGTTATAAAGTTATGAGACAAAATAATCCTGTAGCATCCCTTTTATTGATTGATTCATTTCTGAAAATCTACACTATTTACATTTATAATAAATCACAAATATTTTGAGCTAGAAATTTTACATTTAATTGCTTCAATCATCAATATCATTATAAAATAACTAGTATTATTAGTTTCATTTTGTAAATAAAATCTGAATTATAGGAATCCTATGCAATGAGACTGTGATTCTGCAGTTAAAAGCCACGGCAGAATTTGAACACAATCTGATTCCAAGTCTATGTTATTAAGATACTAAGATTAAATAATAATAATAGAAGGGTAGCAAAAGAAAGAAAGTTACAACCTTTAATATTATATTAATCATAGAGAGGAAAATTGGATTTAAGAAATCTAAATAATTGTCTTATCTGACTGAGTTAATTTAGCCAAATCATTCTAACTTCCTTTATCTTCCCTCCATTTCCCTTTTGCTCTCTTTAAACTGCCTTGAATCTAGATGATCTCTATGATAGCTTCTATGTCTACTATGTATGATCTTTTTTTAAACAGCCGTCCCCTCATCTCCTCCTCCATAGTGACAGGCAGACACTTCTGAGACCTCAAACTTTATTATATAAGCCCTCTTTGATTATTTAAAATCTGTACTAGTTAACTACAATCAAAGGCTGTCAAAATAGATATTTTATGTCTAGCATGAATTGAGATGCATGATTCCCTGTAGAACACATGGGTTACAAAACAGTAATCAGTTGAGACAAAGACTCAAGATGAGCAAATGCATTTCACTGCAGAATTACAATCAGCCATGGCTAGACTCTTTGACAACAGAGGCAAAAGAAAAAAAAAAAAAAGGATGAAAGAGGCCCAGATCATGTAGCCACAAAGAAAGGTTCCACCTTATTGACAGCCACCCTAGCCTCACTCCCATTTCAGTAGCATATCTCTTCTGATTGAAGAGACCTTTGGGTGCCCTTTTTCCAGGTTCTGAATGGAGACTTGCCTTCAGCCAATATAGCTCATGAAGGGTAATGGCAGGTAATCAAGCAGAATTAATCAGTTGTTAATGCCTAGTAAATAATGGTGCCTTACTCAGTTTGTTCTTTTTTCTTGCTTAAAGATTAAAGTGTTCTTGAAGTGTCTAGGATACTTTGCAGCTCTTTCCAATGTTATTTCACCTTCTTTTAAAAATAACATCTTACTGACTGAATGAGTGCAGCACAAACCTTCCATGACATGTTTTTTTTTTTTCAATCACTATTCAAATGAATTAAAAACAGATAGGGAAGAAGCTAAATTTGAAAGTAAATTAATCTATCAGATGAAGTCAGAACAAAGTTCTATAACTAATAAACTGTAGTTTATTACAGTAAAATATATTGCACTGCCTAAATATTTTACAGTTTGTAAATCCTTTTTGTGGATAACAATGTATTTTTTAAGTACCATGCCAGGAATGAACTCAGGACTTTGCATATACACAAATCTCCTTGGACAAATATTTATTCAAATTTTTTAAAGATAGAAACACCAGAGCAATGCTCTACCACCCACAGATTCATAGAATCTCTTGACTTAATCAGCAAACTCAATGTTATTCATCTTGCTTCAATATACAGTATTGTCCTAGGTAAACCATTCCTCTTTGATTTTTTCCTGAGAGAAAAACAGGACAAATCAATCAATTTCACAAAACTGAAAATTTCAGAGACAGATTGATTTCTTTGTCTCAATTGAGTAAAATATGAATAATTTTTTTTTAAAGAAACATAGGCTCCATAAGCAAATAGGAGAAACCCTAGCTAGATAGATAAAATATGCAAAGTTATGTAGGAAATTTACTGATAGATTTACTCTGCCTTATTTCTTAAGATAATAAAAACAATAAAAACAAGTTAAGGCCTATTAAGATAAACTAAATGACATTTTAAAAGAATGTTAGTGTTGGGAGTCAGGCAGTAGCACAGCAGAACACAAGGACCGACCAGTGTAAGGATCCTGGTTTGAGCCCCTGGCTCCCCACCTGCAAGGCAGTGAAGCAGGTCTGCAGGTGTCTTTCTCTCCTCTTCTCTGTATTCCCTTCCTCTCTTCATTTCTCTCTGTCATATCCAACAATGACAACAACAATAATAACTGCAACAATAAAACAACAAGGGAAACAAAAGGAAATAAATAAATATTTTTTAAAAGAATGTTAGTGTTATCATATCTGAAGAAGATAGGAGTTAAATGCTATTTACATTTTTTATATCTGCTATATATATGCTATTTATATTATTTTATATGATATTTTATATTATATTATTTATATTATTAAAATATTGTTATGTTTTATATTATTTTATATACTATTTATCTTTTTTTATCTCTACAAATACTTTATTAAAGTGAACCTTTTTTTTAATTAATTTTTTTTTTTAATTTTTTTTATTTAAGAAAGGATTAATTAACAAAACCATAGGGTAGAAGGGGTACAACTCCACACAATTCCCACCACCTAATCTCCATATCCCACCCCCTCCCCTGATAGCTTTCCCATTCTCTATCCCTCTGGGAGCATGGACCCAGGGTCATTGAGGGTTGCAGAAGGTAGAAGGTCTGGCTTCTGTAATTGCTTCCCCACTGAACATGGGCGTTGACTGGTCAATCCACACTCCCAGTCTGCCTCTCTCTTTCCCTAGTAGGGTGGGTCTCTGGGGAAGCTGAGCTCCAGGACACATTGGTGGGGTCTTCAATCCAGGGAAGCCTGGCCATCATCCTGATGACATCTGGAACCTGGTGACTGAAAAGAGAGTTAACATATGAAGCCAAACAAATTGTTGAGCAATCATGGATCCCAAGCTTGGAATAGTGGAGAGGAAGTGTTAGGGAGGTACTCACTGCAAACTCTAGTGTACTTCTGCTTTCATGTATATATTTTGCAGTAGTTTCTGGATACGTGTGAACATATGCTCTCTCTCACAGAAACTGGTGTATATCTAGGTTTTGGGACTTTGTTAGAAAGTGAACCACCTGAGATGAAATTAGAGTGTACTATAAAAGGAAAGGTCTCACCTGAGTAATGAAACTGAATGGTTGTCATTCCACAAGTAAAGTCTCTGGACACAGTCTGAAGTGAAGCATGTTGAGGTGGCAATCGTTGCTTTGGTTAGGTTGTGATCGGCGGATGCAATATTATTTGATACGGATTGGGAGAGGCATACGGGAAAGTGGGCCCTATCCAAGGGTTCCAGGACTGGGGGAAATATGGGCTCTATGTGGAGATGTGAGGTTCCTGCTGTTTTAGGGTTCAAAAAGACAATCTATAGTTAATGTTATCATCACATTATTTGGTAATTGGGTTAACTTTGAAAAGTCCTTTTGTTAGGGTTTGCTGTACAGTACCCAGTATCTTGTATATAGCTGTGCTATTGGATGCTTCTGATCTACTTAGTCTAGGCTTTTGAGAGAGTCCACATATCGAATATACAGCCTATATATTCAAAAGATTCAGTTTGTGTTTTGAAAAACTTTGAGACATACAACTGATTTTCCCCCTCTCATATTAATTAACTAGTGATTTATCAGTCTACATTTTGCTAGGAGTGTACATAAACACCATTCCCACCACCAAAAGACTGTGACCCATCCCTCCTACCCACTCCCACCCCCCACTGGACCAGGAAGCTGCATGTCTACTCCTCACCATAGGGTTTTTACTTTGGTGCCCTACTGTTGGTATGCATGAGACCCTTTCTGTTTCATTTGGTTTAAATCCCCCTGCTTAACACTATTCTATTTACATAACCACTTCATTCTATTTACATAACCACTGTTAACAAGTTCCACCCTCCCTCCAGGGCATTTGAGGTTCAGTGATAGGATTCTCGCCTAATCTGCCCCCTCTTTATCACACCCTGATTTTCACCAGTCACTTTTCTCTCCACCCTCTCTATGTCACATCCTGTTTCCACCCTACTTGGGAAATATATATAAAGACAGCATTGTGAGTTTTAGGGTACTGTACCTTGAGTTTAGCTTAGCTCGGCTTAAATTGTGCTGCGTCCTGCATGAATAAAGAGATACTGCCTACAGCTCAACCATGAATCCCTGGTCGTCTGTTACTACAATTTGGTCAGGTCCTGCTTTTAGTTTCCTTTTCTGATCTTCTTACTCAACTCCTGTTGATGAGTGGGATCATCCCATACTCATCTTTATCTTTCTGACTTAGCTCACTTAACATAATTCCTTCTAGCTCTGTCCAAGATGGGTTAGAGAAGGTGGGTTCATTGTTCTTGATAGCTGCATAGTATTCCATTGTGTATATATACCACAGCTTTCTCACCCACTCATCTGTTGTTGGGCACCTGGGTTCCTTCCAGGTTTTAGCTATTATGAATTGTGCTGCTATGAACATAGGAGTACACACCTCTTTTTGGTTGGGTGTTATGGAGTCCTTGGGGTATAACCTCAGGAGAGGAATTACTGGATCATATGGAAGGTCCATGTCTAGCCTTCTGAAAGTTCTCCAGACTGCTCTCCACAGAAGCTGTACCAATTCACATTCCCACCAGCAATGTAAAAGGGTTCCTCTGTCCCCACAACCTCTCCAGCATTTGTTGCTGCTGTCCTTTTTGATGTATGCCATTCTTACAGGAGTGAGGTGGTATCTTAGTGTTGTCTTAATTTGCATTTCTCTGACAATCAGTGACCTAGAGCAGTTTTTCATATGTTTGTTAGCCTTTTGGATCTCCTCTGCAGTGAATGTTTTGTTCATATCCTCTGCCCATTTTTGGATGGGGTCATTGCTTTTTTGGTGCTAAGTTTGCTGAGCTCTTTATATATTTTGGTGATTAGTTTCTTGTCTGATGTATGGCATGTGAAGATCTCCCATTCTGTGAAGGGTCTCTTTGTTATATTATATTATTTATATTATTAAAATATTATATTTTATATTATTTTATATGCTATTTTATATATGCTATTTATCATTTATATATATATGGTTTCATGTATAATAAACCAGCATAATTGAATATGCATAAAATCAAAGTGACACTGTATGAAATGGTGAAATCAAGGATAAGCTCAAAATAGGATGTGTCTACAGAAATTCTTGTGTGGACTTGTACCCCTCTTCTCCTATGTTTTTTGTCAGTGTTTCCTTTTTACAAATAAAAATTTAAAAAAATCTTTAAAGGAATTTGGACTAGAGTCATCAGATAAAATACAGTCTATCCAATTCAATTTGAATTTTTAATAAATTATTTTGATATTCAATTATGTCCCTAATAGTGTGTTCTGTATTTTTATTTGGTAGATGTGATTACCCTGTTTTGGACTACTATAGCTAGGAAGTGTCAAAAGAAGCCAGCTATGCTAATTGATGCAATGACTGATCTGGCTAAGTATTTTCTCTGTACTTATCAAAAAAGGTATTAGTGATGTTTTTGTAATTTTAACATTTACAGAAATATTAACCTGGTCATATCCATAAAGATACTTATAGATAATCAAAGTATTGTTGAAAACTGACATGTTTCCTCTTTGATTCAATCTATGCCACCATCATCACTCCTGTCTTTCAGCCTACCATTCTGTTAACTACTAATTAATTTTATAGTCTTAAAGTTTAAATTGTTTTCTTTAGTTAATCTGTTTTCTCTCAAAGACCTATTTGAGAAATGAGTGAATTCAATGGTGTTTTCCTTTATCTGTGTGAATTATTTCACTAAGTGTAACAGCCACTAACTCTGTCCATGTTACTGCAAGAGACAGAACTTCATCTTTCTTTATAGCTTACTGGTAGTTTATTGTCAGTAGATGATACATCTTTATCCATTTGCCAGTAAGTGGGCAGTTAGATTGTTTCTAAAGTCTTGGCTGTTGTGCAGTGTCACAATAAATATAAAGATGTACATCTCTTATTGATTCAATTTATTTGTGGGAAAATACCCAGAAATAGGGTAACTGTATCATCTTTCCACTTCTTTGTGTCTTCCAGTTTCCTTGAGAAGTTACTCATAATTTCCTGTATACATGTCTTCCACTTCTTTGGTTAGGCTTATTCCTAGATATTTAATTGTTTTTGTTGCTATAGTAAAAGGAGTTGATTTCTGGAATTCATCTTCTTCTAACTTAGTGTCTGCATGGAGGAATGCCACTGACTTTTGTATGTTAATTGTGTAGCCTGACACCTTACTGTATTCCCTGATGATTTCCAAAAGCTTCTTGCTGGATTCCTTCGGTTTTTCTATGTATACTATCATGTCATCTGCAAATAGGAGAGTTTGACTTCTTCTCTTCCAATCTGTATACCTTTAATTCCTTGCTCCTGCCTGATTGATATGACAAGAACTTTCAACACTATGTTGAATAGTAATGGTGATAGATCTAGTACCTGATCTGAAGGGAAAGGCTTCCCGTTTTTCACCATTGAATAAGATTTTGGCTGTAGGTTTGCTATATATAGACTCCACTATCTTCATGAATTTTCTATCTATTCCCATTTTTTGTAGTGTTTTGTTCATAAAGGGATGGTGTATTTTGTCAAAGGCTTTCTCTGCATCTATTGATATGACCATGTGGTTTTTGGTCTTGCTTTTATTGATATGATGGATCACGTTGATTGATTTACATGAATTAAATCAACCTTTCATCCCTGGGATAAACCCCATTTGGTCATGATGAACAGTCTTTTTAATATACTGCTTTATCAGGTTGGCTAGAATTTTGTTCAGTATTTTAGCATGTATGGTCACCAGAGATATTGGTGTGTAATTTTCTTTTTTGGATGTGTCCCTGTCTGCTTTTGGTATCAGAGTGATGTTGCCTTCATAGAAGCTCAAAGACTGTATTCCCATGTCTTCTATCTTCTGGAAGACTTTTAAAAGTAGAGGTATTAATTCTTCTTTGAAGGTTTTGTTGAATTCACTTGTAAAACCAACTGGTCCAGGACTTTTATTCTTGATAACTGTTTCAATTTCATTAGCTATGATGGGCCTGTTCATATTATCTAGTTCCTCTTTAATTTTGGAAATTTGTAGGTATTTAGGAAATTATTGATTTTTTCCAGGTTCTCTAGCTTGGTGGCATATAGTTGTTCATAGAAGTATCTCATGGAATCTTGAATTTCTGCAGTGACTGTTGTGATATCTTCTCTTTCATTTATGATCTGATTTATTTGGTTCTTCTCCATTTTTTTCTTTGTGAATCTGGCTCAAGGTTTGTCAATTTTGTTCACTCTTTAGAAGAACCAACATTTAGAAGAACCAACCAACAAGTGATTGTTGTGAGATCTTCTCTTTCATTTATGATCCTATTTATTTGGTTCTTCTCCCTTTTATGCTTTGTGAGTCTGGCTCAAAGTTTGTTGATTTTTTCCACTCTTTAGAAGAACCAACATTTACATTCATTGTTCTTTTGTATGGTTTTCTTATTTTCAATGTTATTTATTTCTACCCTAACATTAGTGATTCCTGTCTTTCTGGTTGCTTTAAGGTTCCTTTGTTCTTCTCTTTCTAGGTCTTTAAGGTGTGTAATCAGATTGTTTATTTGAGCTTTTTCTTGTTTTCTAATGTGTTCTTGTATGGCTATGAACTTCCCTCTCAATACTGCCTTAGCTGTTTCCCAAATATTTTGATAGCTGGTGTCTTCATTTTCATTGAACTCTTGAAACATTTTGATTACTTCCTTTATTTCCTCTTTGACCCAGTAGTTGTTAAGTAGTGTACTGTTGAGCTTCCACATTTTGGGACTAATACTAATCTTTTGTTGATTGTTAAGTGTTAATTTAATTCCACTGTGGTCTGAGAAGATGCTTGGGATGATTTCAATGCTCTTCAATTTGCTGATGATATCTTTGTGGCCTAACATATGGTCTGTCCTTGAGAATGACCCACGTGGACTTGAATAGAATGTGTATTCCAGTTTCTAGGGATAAATAGCTCTGAAAATGTCCAGTAGTTCTAGTTTATCTCCTCATGTAGCTCCCTCATATCTTTATTGATTTTCTGCCTGGATGATCTGTCAAGTTGAGAGAGTGGGGTGTTGAAGTCCCCTACTATTACCATGTTACTATTAATATATTGCTATAGCTCTTTCAGTAGATGCTTGACATATTTAGATGGTTTCTCATAGGGTGAATAGATATTAATAATTGTTGTATAAGTACCGTGCGCTAACTGATTGTGCCACTGGAGCTCCTAGATTTTAAACATTGTTAAGTCCTCTTGATTGACTGATCCTCTGTGCATTAAGTAAAGTCCATCACTATCTTTTCTAATTTTATTTTAAAGTCTATCATGTCAGGTATGAGAATAGCTGTTCCTGCCCCTTTTTTCCCTTTGTGTCTGTGTTTGTCATGCTGAGTTAGGTGGATTTCCTGTAGACAATATATTGTTGGGTTGTGTTTTCTCATCCATCTTCCTACTCTGTGCCTTTTAATAGGTGAAGTCAGGCCATTGACATTTATTGATATCAAATATTTAAGATATTTTAATGCCATTCTTGTAGATTTTTAGAGTGCTCTGATATATGGCATATTTATGGTGGTCTGTTTATAGGAGACCTTTCAGAATTTCAGAGCAGGCTTAGTGATAGTTAATTCTTCCAACTGTTGCTTGTCTGAGAAGGTTTTTATGCCTCCATCTAGTCTGAATGACAGTCTGCAGAATACAGTAGTCTTGGTTGAAAGCCTTTCTCATTGAGTACTCGATACATATCTTGTCATTCTCTTCTGGCCTGTAGTGTTTGTGTGGAGAAGTCTGTTGTAATCTTACGGGTTTTCCTCTGAAGGTGACTCTTTGTTTTTCTCTTGCAGCCTTCAGGATCCTTTCTTTATCCTTTATATTCTAAATATGATGTGTCTTGGTGTCTTTAAGTCTGGGTTAATTCTGTTTGGGACCCCTTGGGCTTCTTGGACCTTTATGTCTTTGATGTTGTCTAGACTAGAGAAGCTCTCAGCTATTATGTCCTGAAAAATGATTTCTTCCCCTCCCTCTCTTTCTTCCTCTGGTAAGCCAGTAATGTGTATATTATTTCTTTTGAAGTCATCACATAGGTCTCTGTTGTTGTTTTCAGTACCTCTTAATCTCTTTATGAGATCTATTCTTTCTTAGTTGTCTGTGATTTGTCCTCGATTTTGCTTATTCTGTTTCAGCCTCATTTATTCTATTCTCTCTCCCCTCTACTGTTTTCTGGAGTTCATCTATTTTGTTACCTTATTCTGATACTGTTTTAGCTTGTTCAGCTAGTTGTGTTCTTAGCTATTTCATCTTTCAGCTTTCTAGTAACCTTGAGATAATTATTGTTTTCTTCCAGAGTCTCAATTATTGTTTCTGCATTTCTGATGACAATTCTTTCAAAGCCTTTACTTACTCCTGTGATTATATCCTTAACTAGTGTTTGGGTATTGATCTCATTGCTTGTGCTTCAGCCTTTGGTGGGCTTTTAGCTGGATTCTTGTCCTGGTTCATTTCTCCAATATTTCTTCTTGTTGGTTTAACCATTCTATATAGTATGTCATGAGGTCCCTCTCTCAATACTTTTCAGATTACTGATCACTCTTGCCTGGATTGATGTTGGTATGTTTCTAGTTCTGCTTCTGGGATCCCTTCTGTTACATTGCTTGACATTGTGGTCTATTTACATGATCATTCTGTTACATTGGTTCGGTCTCACTCCCCCTCCCTCCGGGAGATTTGGTTTAGCCCTGGCCTTTTTGTGCTTCTTGCTTCTCCCTGTCCCCTACCCTAGGTACTTCCTGAGTTTCTGCCGCTGCCACCAAAGGAGAAAGATGCAGGACATAACTTGTGGTGATTAGATTAGATTAGGTTTTTGAATCTTTTGCTTGTGAATAAAGAAATACAGCTTCTCTGCTCAGCCATGTGTCCCTGGTCTCTGTTTCCCGCCCGCAAACTAGCCCAGCATACTGGCACCCTGAACTTTGACAACAGATTGACTTTTGTCTAAGTAAAGTACTTAAAGGGTTCACAGCTGTGGAAACTGACAGTTGTTTCAACATTATTTTAATCCCTGAGATGGAGCGCAGTGGCTTTAAGAGCCTCTTTTTTCCTGTTTTTCTTCCTTGTAGGCTATGGAAGCCTGATGATGGCTTTTAAACTTTAAGTAGGCTTCTTAGCTTAATCCCTCACTAGGTGATTGGTGGGTTCCTGAAGTCATTCTAGTACTGCCTTGTTGCAGTCCCAGATGATCTCCTTTGTTATTCTTAGTTGACCCTGGAGAGGAAAGGAGAGAAACACAACTGCTGCTGCTCTTTAGCCCGACCTCTGGAACTCAGGATGACTGTATCACATAATTTTTAATTTCCTGATCAATCTATTAGTCTATTCTCACCAACAGTATACAAGGGTTTCCATTTTTCTTTATTATTTTTTTATTTTTTTGCCATTAGGTTTAATCACTGGGATTGGGTGCATGCACAATGAATCCACCACTCCCAGTGGCCATTTTCATTATTATTATTATTATTATTATTATTATTATTATTAGATAAGAGAGATAAAAATTGAGAAGGAGGAAGAGAGATACCTTCAAACCTATTTCACAATTTGTAACAATTCCCTTCTCCCCTGCAAATGGTAAGCTCAGGCTCACACATGGTAATGTGTGCCACTGCTTTTCCTGGGTTTCCATTTTTCTACATTCTCTAGAACATTTATTTTTTTCTTATAGATTAGTTGTTTTCAGTTAATGAGCTAGTATTGTTTTGATTTGCATTTCTCCAATAATACTCTTAGTTTTAGGGAAATAATAACTAGCATCTTTTTTTCTGCCTTGTAATTCTTTTAAGAGCTGTGTATTCAGATTGGCTTTTGTTATTGAACTTTATGAGTTCTTTGCTATTTTGAATATTAACCCTCTGCTATATGTATAATATGTAAATTACTTCTCCGATTCAGTAAGATGTCTTCATTTTTATGTAAGTCTCTTTCATTGTACACATACTTTATTAAGTTTGATATAGTACTGTTTGCTCTTGCAACTGGATTCAAGATTCCAAACACATCTGTAAAGTTGATATCAAAGAGCATATGACCTATGTTTTTTCTACATGCAATATGGCTTGAGAATCTTACATCTAAGTCTTCAATCCATTTTGAATTAATTTTTGTGTATGGTATTAAATCATGGTCTGTTTTCATTCATTTTATATATAGCTTTCCAGTTATCCCAATAGCACTTACTGAAGAGACTTTTTTTAAAAAAAATATTTACTTATTTATTCCCTTTTTTGCCCTTGTTGTTTTATTGTTGTAGTTATTATTGTTGTTATTGATGTCATTGTTGAATAGGACAGAGAGGAAAGGAGAGAGGAGGGGAAGACAGAGAGGGGGAGAGAAAGGTAAACACCTGCAGACCTGCTTCACCACTACTAGATCAGTCATACAGGAGTGAGAAGAAATTTCCCCATGTCAATCTCCTAGTACCTTTGCCTAGGAGGCTTTGATTAAGAAGACTGAAAGGGGTGAGGAAAGACTTTAGGAATGTGAGGTTTCTACTTGGCATCATTTGATGGGTAAGTTTTGATAAGAAAAGAGGACTTGAAATCATCTTTCATCTAATTGGTGACATTTCCACATAAAGAGAGAAAGGAATGAGAAAATAGGTTCAGACCATTGCCACTATTTTAAACCATTTTTTTCATTTTCTTTATTAGTGTTTTTTTTAATTTTTATTTATAAAAAGGAAACACTGAAAAAACCATAGGATAAGAGAGGTACAACTCCACACAATTCTCACCATCAGAACTTTGTATCCCATCCCCTCCCCTGATAGCTTTGCTATTCTTTATCCCTCTGGGAGTATGGACCCAAGGTCATTATGGGGTACAGAAGGTGGAAGGTCTGGCTTCTGTAATTGCTTCCCCGCTGAACATGGGCATTGGCAGGTTGATCCATACTCCCAGCCTATCTCTCTCTTTCCCTAGTGAGGCAGGGTTCTGGGGAAGCGGGGCTCCAGGACATATTGGTGGGGTTGTCTGCCCAGGGAAGTCTGGTTGGCATCATGCTAGCATCGGGAACTTAGTAGCTGAAAAAAGAGTTAACATATAGAGCCAAATTGTTGATTAATCATAAACTTAATGGCTGGAATATTGCAGATAAAGAGTTGGGGGTCTCCTTTTTGTAGATAATTAGTAGTCCTATTTTAGTTAAACTCCAAAGGGCCCATGACTATATGAGGTTTTTTTTTTTTCTTGAGCCTGAAATCTGATATGCAGGTGTATCCAAGTTATTGTCTGGGGAGGTGATATCATGGCTTGAAAAGAGGACCAGAAAGCTGGATCAGGAAAGAGAGTAGCTCCCAAATATGGCAAAAGTGTATAAATATAGTTGACTATAAACCCCATTGATTTGATATGATATGATCTGGGACCCATATTCAGCTTAGGAGCCTATGTGACATTTGCATCCCTGAAGATGTGAGCTCACATTCTGTGGTCATGGCCACATTCATGTGGTCATGTGAGGACGTTCCAGGCTGCCCCAGTTTCAGGCTCCGTCTTCCTCAAGTGTATGATAGAGTATGTGTCCAGCTTCCCTTCAGAGGATGGAACATTCTCTACCGTTATTGATCCACATTGGGGCAAGGTCCTATGGGGGGCCACAAAGGGGTCTATTGTGTTGTTCCTGATGGAAATGATCAGTGACAATAGAGAGAGAGATCTATTTGAGGTCTAGGCTCCTCATGTCTGTGTGGGAATCTCAGGACTTCCTGACTGGGGCCCCAGCTGATAGGATGGCCTGATAGTGTGTCATCATTAAAGGATGTCAGTCTCTTGCCCTTATTCAGCTTTTGCAGTGCTTGCTTTGATAAGATTAGCTTTGGAGTGAGTGAGGGAAGTATAATAGGAAGTAGCTGAGGAGGGTATCTAAATCTAAGTAGAC
This sequence comes from Erinaceus europaeus, assembly GCF_950295315.1. Lineage (NCBI taxonomy): Eukaryota > Metazoa > Chordata > Mammalia > Eulipotyphla > Erinaceidae > Erinaceus > Erinaceus europaeus. Next base: position 96,030,954 of record NC_080163.1, read on the forward strand.
ACTATTTCATTATGAACTTTATGGTATCTTTTCTACATCTTTCTACTTGCTTGCTGCATATACTGACTCACTGCAGACTATTGTGCATTTTTGGCTTCACTCACATATTTTGCCTTAATTCATGGATACATGTGAACATATGCCCTATCTCACAGGACCTGGTCTATATCTAGGTTTTGGGACTTTGTTGCGATGTGAACCACCTGGAATGGAATTAGAGAATCATATGAAAGGAAAGGTCTCTTGCGAGTAATGAGGCTGAAGGGTTGACATTTCATGTCTGACATCTCTGGACACAGTCTTAGGTGGTACTCATTGCGTTGATTAGGTTTGGATCAGCAGATGCAATATCATTTTGTATGAATTGAGAGAGGGAAGCAGGAAAGTAATCCCCACCCTAGAGGTTCCAGGACTGGGGGAAATATAAGCTCTATAGAGGAAGTGGGAGGTTCCTGCTGTCTTAGGGTTTAAGAAGGCAATAGATAGTTAATGCTGTAATCAGATTATTTGGCAATTGGGTTAACTCTGAAAATCCCTTTTTGGGTATCAAGGGGGTGTGCAGGAGGTTAAGTACACGTGGCACAAAGCACAAGGACCAGTGTAAGGATCCCGTTTTGAGCCCCCGGCTCCCCACCTGCAGGGGTGTTGCTTCACAGGCAGTGAAACAGGTCTGTAGGTGTCTCTCTTTCTCTGCCCCCTCTGTCTTCCCCTCCTCTCTCTGTCCTATGCAACAAGTAGGACAGCAAAAACAACAACAATAAAAAAGGGCAACAAAAGGGAATAAATAAATATTTTTTAAAAGAAAATCCCTTTGTTAGGATTTTCTGTATCATACACAACAATCACCATAATTTATGTCCTTTGACATTATTTGTATATAGATGGGTCTTATAGAGTAATGCCAAAGGTTGCTTCTGTTCTCCTTGGTCTAAGCTTTTTATTATTTATTTATTTATTTATTTTATAAAAAGGAAACATTGACAAAACAATAGGATAAGAGGGGTACAACTCCACACAGTTACCACCATCAGAAGTCTATATACCATCCCCTCCCTTGATAGCTTTCCTATTCTTTATCCCTCTGGCAGTATGGACACAAGGTCATTGTGGGATGTAGAAGGTGGAAAGTCTGGCTTCTGTAATTGCTTCCCTGCTGAACATGGGCATTGGCAGGTCGATCTATACTCCCAGCCTGCCTCTCTCTTTCCCTAGTAGAGTGGGGCTCTGGGGAGCAGAGCTCCAGGACACATTGGTGGGGTCAGACACATTGGTAGTCTGTTTGGCATCATGCTAGCATCTGGGACCTGGTGGCTGAAAAGAGAGTTAACATACAAAGCCAAATAAATTATTGAACAATCATGGACCTAAAGGCTGGAATTGTTCATATGAAGAGTTGGGGGGTCCTCCATTTTGTAAGTAGCTGATAGGAATATTTTACTTACATTCCAAAGGGCCTATAGCTATACAAGTTTTTTTTTTCCCCTGAGCTTGAAATCTGATATGCAAGTGGATACAAGTTATTATCTGGGGAGATGATGTCATGGCTGGAAAAAAGGACCAGAAAGCTGGATCACGGAAGAGAGTAGCTCCCAAATATGGGAAAGGAGTATAAATATTTTTGACTGTAAACCCCATCTATTTGATTTGGTCTGGGACCCACATTCAGCTTAGGAGGCTATGTGACCTCTGCATCCCTGTAGATGTGAGCTCACATTCTGTGGTCATGAGTAGGAACATCATTGCCTAATAACTTCCAATAGTTTTCTGCTGGATTCTTTAGGTTTTTATATGTATGCTATCATATCATCTACAAATAGTGAGAGCTTGACTTCCACTCTTCCAATATGTATTCCTTTCATTTCTTTCCCTTGCCTGATTGCTATGGCAAGAACTTCCAATACTATGTTGAAAAGTAATGGTGATGATGGACAGCCCTATCTAGGCCCTGATCTGATGGGGAATGCTTTCAGATTCTGTCCATTGAGTATGATGTTGGCTGTAGGTTTGCTATATATGGACTCCACTATCATGAGGAAGTTCCATCTATTCTTATTTTTTGTAGTGTTTTGGGCATGAATGGGTGTTGGATTTTGTCAAAGGCTTTCTCTTCATCTATTGAGATAATCATGTAGTGTTTGGTTTTGCTTTTATTGATATGGTGAATGACATTGATTGAGTTACATATGTGGAACCAGACTTGCATTCCTGGGATAAATCCCACTTGGTCATGATGAACAATCTTTTTTGATATACTGCTGTATCTGGTTGGCCAGGATCTTGTTTTGGCATCTTTGTTCATCAGAGATATTGGTCTGTAGTTTTCCTTTTTTGTTACATCCCTATCTGCTTTTGGTATCAGGGTAAGGCTGGCTTCATAGAAGATGGAAGGGAGTGTTCTTGTTTCTTCTATATTGTGGAAGAGCTTTAGAAGTATAGGTATTAGCTATTTCCTGAAAGTTTTGTAGAATTCGTTTGTGAAGTCATCTGGTCCAGTACATTTGTTGGTAGGAAGATTCTTAACAACTGTTTCTATTTCTTTGTCGGTAATTGGTGCATTTAGGTTTTGTAGTTCTTCTTGGTTCAGTTTTGGAAGGGTGTATGTTTCCAGGAATTCTTCCATTTCTTCCAGATTCTTTAGCTTGGTGGCGTATAGTTCTTCTGAGAAGTCTCACATGATGTTCTGATTTCTGTGGTGTCAGTTCTGATATTTCCTCTATCATTTACAATATCATTTACAATTATATTTATTTGGGTCTTCTCCCTTTTTTTTTTTTTTAGTGAATCTGGCTAGGGGTTTGTCAGTCTTTAATTTTTCAAAGAACCAATATTTGGCTTCATTGATCTTTTGTATGGTTCTCTTATTTTCAATGTTGTTTATTTCTGCTCTAATTTTAGTGATTTCTGTCCTTCTGGTTGCTTTTGTTTATCTTCCTCTAAGTCTTTAAGGCGTGCAGTAAGGTCATTTATTTGACCCTTTTCCTGTTCTCTAATACGTGATTGTATGACTATGAGTTTCCCTCTCAATACTGCATTAGCTGTGTCCCAAATATTTTGATAATTTGTGTCTTCATTTTCATTTGTTTCCAGGAACATTTGAATTTCTTGCTTGAGTGTCTTTCTGACCCAATGGTTCTTAAGCAGTATGTTGTTCAGTTTCCACATTCTATGACTTTTAGTAATTTTCTGTTTGTTGTTGAATGTTAAATTTATTCCACTGTGGTTTGAGAATATACTTGGGATAATTTTAATGCTCTTGAATTTGTTGATGCTGTCTTTGTGGCCTAACATGTAGTCTATCCTTGAGGATGTGTTGTGTGGATTTGAGAAGAATGTGTATTCCAGTTTTGGGGGGTGAAGGAGTCTGAAAATGTCTAGGAGGTCTAGCCTGTCCATCTCTTCATTTAATTCTATTGTTTCTTTGTTGATTCTCTGCTTCGTTGATCTGTCTAAGTGTGAGAGTGGGGTGTTGAAGTCTCCCACTATTATTGTAGTACTATTGATGTTTTTTGTAGTTCTTTCAGTAGGTGTTTGATGTATTTAGATGGCCACTCATTGAATGCATAGATGTTAATAATTATTAAATCTTCTTGAATGATTGATCCTCTAATCATTATGTAATGGCCTTGCCTATCTTTTATTACTTTATTTAATTTAAAGTCTACTATTTCAGAGTTGAGAATGGCTGTTCTTGCCTTTTCTTGTGGTCCATTAGCCTGGTTTTTATTTTTCTGTTCTGTTGTTCTTCAGTTGTTGTGTTTTGAGTTCAAGCCATGCTATACTAGACTTTGATGACATATGCAGTCACCAACCTTAGAAATTACAACAATAGTAACTGAACCTAACATTGACGCAGTTTAACCAATATCAGTTTGCCAAAAATCACTTCCAGTCCAAGAAAAAATAACAACCAAACAAAAGAAAAAATAAAGAGACAGGGAAAAAGGGAAAGCAAGAATAGACAATTATGCAAATCTACTGTCTACTATAAATTCTAGGGATATAAAGGGGAGAAAGGGAAGTAGAGAAGACATGCATACAAAGAGAGTCTACTCTGAGTCAGATTTCTTCCCCAGAATAATTCACAAGTGAGAATCTGTGAATTCAGAAAACAAAAGGAGGAATAAAAGAATAAAAAATAAATAAATACATAAATGAAAGAAAAAAAAAAGGAAAATCAGTGAAAGGAAAGAGGGTTTCTTTGTTGTGTTTTTTTTTTTAATTAGCTAGGATGAGGGGAAAGGGAGAGTGGAGGGAAGAGGTAGAAATAAACAAGTTCTCACAGTGTATAGGATACCCAGTCACCTAGCAATGGAAAAAACAACAACAGCTAATTTTAGTCAACCTGAATAAGGTGGATGGAAAGGGGATACTATAATAATAGTAATAAAAAAATAAAATAGATTAGAAAACCCCTAACAGTCAGTCTGCAGCTTGTATAGCTCAGGATTAGCTGCAGGCAGCCTGAGCAAAAACAGCCAGTTGTAATAAGTTTCCAAACAAATAAATAAATAAACAAATAAACCCTCCAGGTAGTCTTTCCCAGGGAGGGATGAGGCTCTGATTGCTCAGGCATTTTGTCACTCAAATGGAGCTCCAATCACTTTAAAAAAAAAAAAAAAGAGAGAGAGAATTTAAAGGAAGAGGCTTGGAATGACACCCCTGGTGAGCCAGGAATCTTGTTAAAGAAAATAGCTCAGCAGGAAGCCTGCTAGAAGTGGCAGGTCCAGCCCTTAGAGGCTGGTTCTTGGGTAGAGGGTTGAGCTCAGAAATAATCAAAAGATTTTCCTTTGTCCTCCTGGTCTCCATTTGTCAGCCCAAGAGAGAGTTATGGGACTATATTTTGGTGTCACTCTGACCAGCTCATGTTCACCCTTCTACAGACAGCCTGGATATCCTACTCTATACAGAGAATCCCGGGTTGCAAGCTGCTGACTCTTGGAGCTCATGGCAGCTGCTGTTCCAAAGTCACCATCTTCCCTGGTCTAAGCTTTTAAGAAAGTCAACATTTCAAAGACTCAGCCTATGATCTGTGCATTAAAAAGATTGAGACATTCAATAAATTTCCCCTCTCTTATTAATTAGTGATTTATATGACTACAAGTTAATAGGAATGTACATAAACAACATTCCCACCACCAAAAGACTGTGTCCCATCCCTCCACTCCCACCCCAAGAAGCCGAACATCCACTCTCACCCTCAACCCAGAGATTTTTACTTTGGTGTCCTACTCCAAACTCAGTTAAGTCCTGCTTTGGGTTTCCCTTTCTGTTCTTCTTTCTCAGCTTCTGTTAATGAGTGTGATCATCCCATATTTGTCTTTATTAGCATTCATATTTAATAATGATTGACAAGATTGTAGGATAAGGGGGGTACAATTCCATACAATTCCCACTACCAGAATTCTGTATCCTATCCCCTCCATTGGAAGGTTCTCTATTTTTTATCCCTCTGGGAATGTGGACCAAAGATCTTGATGGGGTGTAGAAAGTGGAAAGTCTGGATTCTATAATTGTTTCTCAGCTGACTGTGAAATTTGACAGCTCAATCAGTACCCCCAGCCTGTTTATATCTTTCCATAGTGGTGCAGGGCTCTGGGGAGGTGATATTCCAGGACACATTGGTGAGGTCATCTGCCTAAGAAAATCATCATGGCATCATGGTAGCATCTGTAACTTGGTTGCTGAAAAGCATTAAGATATAAAGCAGAACAAATTGTTTGTTCTAAAGGTAAAGATAGAGCAGATGGAATGAATGGTCTTCATGTCAGAGGAAGCTAGGAAATCTATTTTAGGTACCTCTATTTCTCTATATCCCCCTTTTCCATAGATTTCTCTCTGTCTCTAGCCATGAAGTAATTACATTTTAAAAATAAATAAACAAAAGCATTGCTCTAGTATGCTCAGGAACTTTGTTCTATATGACCATCTTTATTTTCCACCTGTGTGTATATATACACAGAGATTACACTCTGGCAGTACATCTTCTAGATAGAATGGCAAGAATACATTTTCAATTGCACAAATTTTGTTTCATTTCTTGTCCTCTCTACTCAGTGGTTAAGGTAATGTTGTACTGTGTCTAGTTTGAAATTCAGTCTCACACACATGATAAAAACATAGTAGTGATTCCTTATAAGAACTTTAAATTGTCACATGTATTCTGATTTGTATAACTTTGTGGAACAGGTAACATCACAACCCTTATTTTCCACACAAGGAAATTTATGTGGCTATATATGAATGCAATTTTTGTACCAAGGAAGAATATGCTGAAACATAAATTCCTTTTAAAGGATCTGCATTTCACAGACTCTTGGTTTTAGTCTACCAAGAAAAAAGTACATAGTGAATAATGCTCATTTTCTGAGAAGTTCTACCTGAAATTTCCATCTGCAATAGATTTGATAACAAAATGCTTTACATGTGAACATGAGGGGTTGTGTTAGGATAAAAGCAAGTGAATGGAGTGTTAACCCTGTTAATGATTCCTTGAAGCTTCTGAACTTTCCTTTTCACGATCCTTACATTTTATGCATTTTAATATGAGATACATTTTTACTGCGTTTTGGGGAAGACTTTTAGCACTTGGCAGATTGCAGAGAATGTCAACTTCCATTTTCTCCTCTGGGTTAGGTAAAACCCTGAGGAAAACAAAAAAAAGTGGGGCAATATCAGGATCATAAATATTCAGTGCCTCGCAGCTTCCTGAACGGCAGGAAAATGTGTGATTTTATAGTCAGAAATAAACTCAGAGTTTACTTAGAGAAAATGATTATGTGACAGATCCTAACTGTCCTCCCTGAGGTCATTGATATTTTATATTTACAGTGAATGATAAATGTGTTACTAGAAAGAAAATACCTTGTAATACAATTTCCCGATGATGTCTTTTTTTATTCACTAGACTAAGAATTTCAAAATTTTGCAATTTGATTAAAATTTAATATGACAGCTGTAGTCCACCAAAGTGGAAAGACCTCATCAATAATGCATATGCAAACTATCTGAGGAATAATACATTTGGATTTGTGGTAAATTATTAACAGCCAGATAGCATATGTGATACTGTTACTTGGGACTATTTAAAATATTTCTGTTTTAAAGAATTTTCTGATAGAGTTCTTTCTAATACCCAAGGTCAGAAACTATGGGAGAAATCTTGGGGTACTAAAAAAGGAATTATTTTTTTTGACATCTACCATCATGAGGGGGCCAGAATCTCTTGGAATATATTATTAGAATTCTTAGATTTAGTGTGTCAGGTGTTGTGTGTCAGGTATAGTGTGTCAGGTGTGTGTGTCCTATATGTCTCACAGTAGCCCTGTGTCACATCTTTTTTTTTTTATTTTTTATTTAAGAAAGGATAAATTAACAAATCCACAGGGTAGGAGGGGTACAACTCCACACAATTCCCCCCACCCAATCTCCATATCCCACCCCTTCCCCTGATAGCTTTCCCATTCTCTATCCCTCTGGGAGCATGGAACTATTTATCATTATGGGGATAATTATTGAAAATTTTAAGCATCAGTGTTGGAGGCTTTATGCTTATAAATACAACACAGAAGAAAAGCCTGAGTTTACAGGTCATTCACAATTGAGTAGAAATAAAAATTCGGAGTCAACTTTTTTTCCTTTTTATTTATTTATTTATTTTTTATTTAAGAAAGGATTAATTAACAAAACCATAGGGTAGGAGGGGTACAACTCCACACAATTCCCACCACACAATCTCCATATTGCACCCCCCCCCCCCCCCCCGATAGCTTTTCCATTCTCCATCCCTCTGGGAGCATGGACCCAGGGTCATTGTGGGTTGCAGAAGGTAAAAGGTCTAGCTTCTGTAATTGCTTCCCTGCTGAACCTGGGCGTTGACTGGTCGGTCCATACTCCCAGTCTGCCTCTCTCTTTCCCTAGTAGGGTGGGTCTCTGGGGAAGCTGAGCTCCAGGACACATCGGTGGGGTCTTCAATCCAGGGAAGCCTGGTCAGCATCCTGCTGGCATCTGGAACCTGGTGACTGAAAAGAGAGTTAACATATGAAGCCAAACAAATTGTTGAGCATTCATGGACCCAAAGCTTGGAATAGTGGAGAGGAAGTGTTAGGGGGGTACTCACTGCAAACTCTAGTGTACTTCTGCTTTCAGGTATACATTTTGCAGTAGTTTATAGATACGTGTGAAGATATGCTCTCTCTCACAGAAACTGGTGTATATCTGGGTTTTGGGACTTTGTTAGAAAGTGAACCACCTGAGATGAAATTAGAGTATACTATGAAAGGGAAGGTCTCACCCGAGTAATGAAGCTGAAGGGTTGTCATTCCACATGTGAAGTCTCTGGACACAGTCTGAGCTGAAGCATATTGAGGTGGCAATCATTTTGTTGCCTGTGTCACATCTTACCTCACTCTTCCCAAGCAAAAGGATGTGTGTAGCTAGTGATTGTGCTGCTTGAAAATACTTTACTAAGTGCAAAGCCCCCGTGTCTATAGCCGTTATGTCACTCAATCTGCATACCTCAGGATTGCTTCTTGAGAAGTAGAGGCAATTGCTCTCTTAAGGTTTTCTCTTAAACAGTTGGAAAGTTACTTTCTGTACCACCCCCAAATCCTCCTTTTTCTTTTTTTTTATTATTTTATTTTATTTTATTTATTTATTCCCTTTTGTTGCCCTTGTTGTTTTATTGTTGTAGTTATTATTGTTGTTGTTGTTGTTGGATAGGACAGAGAGAAATGGAGAGAGGGAGGGGAAGACAGAGAGGGGGAGAGAAAGATAGACACCTGCAGACCTGCTTCACTGCCTGTGAAGCAACTCCCCTGCAGGTGGGGAGCCGGGGTTCGAACCGGGATCCTTATGCCGGTCCTTGTGCTTTGCGCCACCTGCGCTTAGCCTGCTGCGCTACAGCCCATTATGTCACTCAATCTGCATACCTCAGGATTGCTTCTTGAGAAGTAGAGGCAATTGCTCTCTTAAGGTTTTCTCTTAAACAGTTGGAAAGTTACTTTCTGTACCACCCCCAAATCCTCCTTTTTCTAATTTTTCTTCTCATATTTTTTTTTCTAGAGAAGTTATATTCTATTCCTTTTTTCATGATTTTACTTGATAATGGTTTACAGCACAGTTGTTGACACCTGGGTACAATTATTTCTCATCTTATCCCCAACTTGAGTCCTTTTCCACTGCCATGCACTAGAAACTCAAAGCTTCTTCCTTTCTTTCCCTGCCCAGAATCCTTCTCTTTGGTGCAATATACCAAATGCAGTCTAAATTTTCTCTTTCTCTCTTTGTTACTTAAGTTCTGCCTATGAATGAGATCAGCCAGTATACACCTTTCTTTTTTTGCTTGTCTCACTTAATGTGATTCCTTCTAGCTCCAACCATAATGAGGCAAAGGAAATGACTCCATCAGATTAACAGCTGAGTATTGTGTATACATGGATAGTGAAGAAAATTGTGCTATATCCAATTCTTGAGCATATCTAATATTTTCTGTAAAAGATGTCTTAGAATTATACATAAATGAATAGAAGCCATCAACCAACAAATTGATAGGTGGGAGGAAGTTAGCACCACATCTCCAAGCAGGTCCTGGACCAGTATAGGAAAAGTGAAAGTATTTGTTCCATGGCTAAGACTTACAGACTTGGCCTGAAATTCTTTCTGAGAGGACAAAATTCATTCCCAAAATATGCTATCTTTTATCCATGAGCTTTTTTTTTTTTTAAATTTTTACCTGCAGTTGGAGGGAAGGGGAAGCAAGTGAGTTGTTTGTTCAGGAAAAAGCTACTTCTAATCTTTTAAACTAAACTAATATTACTCATGGAATATTACTTAATCTCTCTTTGATGACTACAGAATGTTCCACATTTATAATCATGATTACCAATTACTTTTGAAATCACTATAGTGTAGTGGAAGGAATATTAACTGAGCTTACTCATTTACTGACTGTATATCTTTGGAAAGTCATTCTTGAGATTCATCATCTGGAAAATAAAAGATAATTCTGTGTACCTCATTAATTTTTGTAAAGATAAAATGATAATATATATAAGGTGACTATCACAGCTCCTCAGGCATAAATGAAACCTTATAAAATGTCCAGCTCTTTTTTTTTCTTCTCCTTTTATAATGTGGATATGGGGGGAAGTGAAATAGTTAAAAATTTGGAATGCTAGATAAAAGAAGAAATAATAGTTAACTTATCTTTTCTGTTTGTGTTGGTTTGGTTTCAATAAATAAGAACAGCACTGCTTATAGGGTACCTTATATGTAAGTGATTCATTATTTTTTTTATTTTATTATTACTCATTTTCCCTTTTATTGCCCTTGTTTTTTATTGTAGTAGTTATTATTGTTGTTGTTGTTGTCATCATTGTTGGATAGGACAGAGAGAAATGGAAAGAGGAGGGGAAGACAGAGAGGGGGAGAGAAAGAGAGACACCTGCAGACCTGCTTCACCACCTGTGAAGTGACCTCTCTGCAGGTGGGGAGCCAGGGCTCTAACAGGATTCTCATGCTGGTCCTTGCTGCTTTGGGCCACGTGCACTTAACCCACTCTGCTTAATCCACTGTGCTACTGCCCCACTCTGTAAGTGATTCATTCTTACATGTGCCTTAATCACTTCCAAATTTATCTTTTTAGGCTAATGTTTTAGATTATTTTAGGTTTAAATGACTCTAATATTCCCAGTATAAATCTGGAGATCTGATAGGAAAGAAAAATTTCTTTAGCAGTAAGCATGAAAGGGCCCAAAAGTACAAAGAGGTGTGTCCTTTTACCTCTTCACTCCCACTCCTTTCACACTTCATAATATTTTCTTTACAATTTGCGTTAGTATAAATGTATTTCAGGAGTCTTTAATTTTGAATTGTCTTTTTCTTTTCTTTTTAATTTTTTAATATATATTTATTTATTCCCTTTTGTTGCCCTTGTTTTATTGTTGTAATTGCTATTGTTGTTATTGATGTCATAGTTGTTGGATAGGACAGAGAGAAATGGAGAGAGGAGGGGAAGACAGAGAGATGGAGAGAAAGACAAACACCTGCAGACCTGCTTTACTGCCTGTGAAGCAACTCCCCTGAAGGGTGCTCGAACCAGGATCCTTCCGCCGGTCCTTGCACTTTGTGCTACCTGCACTTTTGATGTCTTTTTCAACTCATTAATTTTTAAAAGTTTATTATTCTTGTCACTAGCAATATATATATATATGTGTGTGTGTATATATATATAAATATATATATAGCTTTGTCATCTACATAATGTATTATTCATTGGTTGTCCCTTAGTGATAAGGTGTGTGACTCAATCAATGCTAAGAAAACTGTTTGTGTAACTTTCCTAATTATACATCTAAATTTCCAGTTGTGTGATGCAAAGGATTAATTCTAAGTTAAAAAAAGATAAGTGTATCCTTTACTAGAAAATCATTGATCATATTAATTTACCATAACGGTATTTTCAGTGTAACATGAAATCCCAGTAAAAAATATGAAGTATTATTTGAGGGTTGTAAGTATATAACTATAAGAAAGAAATGAACTATTACAGATTTAATCCCTGGCAATTCAATTTATCAGAGCTGAATAGTGCAGGTCTA